>NC_073252.2:85530000-85831406 GCF_029289425.2 Pan paniscus | reverse complement strand
TTTGAAGCAAAGGACAAAGCTTCAAATTGAAAACAAACAAACAAAAAAAAAACACAAAGAAAAGAGAAAAAGATACAATTTA
The DNA here is from genome assembly GCF_029289425.2 of Pan paniscus. NCBI lineage: Eukaryota > Metazoa > Chordata > Mammalia > Primates > Hominidae > Pan > Pan paniscus. Next base: position 85,831,324 of record NC_073252.2, on the reverse strand, counting down.
TCTCTTAAGTGATTAATGACAGCAACATTTTCAAAATGATCATAGTTTATACAATCATCTAAAAGGGGATCAGTGAACTATGGCCTGTGGGCCAAATCTGACTCATCACCTGTTTTGGCAGATAAAGTTTTATTGGAACACAGTCATGTTCATTTGTTTACGAATTGTCTATGGCTGCTTTCACTACAGTGTCAGAGTTGAGTAATTGTGACAGAAACCATATAGCCTGCAAAGCAATCCACCCTCTGAGCAGCTATTTGATGTTTCTGACAGTTCCAGGACCTAGGCACAGCAAGAAGTATTATCTTTGGTAAATAATATTTAAAGGTAACTTTTTCACTATACTGTCTTTCAGAATTCTGTAACAAGAATGATCAGGTATGTCTCACCACTTACCCAGCTGAGGGGAAGCTTGATCTTGGTTCTAGCTGTAGATTAGTTCTGTAAAATCGACAGCACAAATTCTGCAAAGCCAAGAATACTTTCTATCTGGTCTTTTAAAAAAGAAGTTTGCTGACTTTTGCTTTTTAGTGAAAGCTTGCTGACCCCTTATTAAAATACTGAGGGCAGAATTTATATTTTAAAAAGAGATAAGATGAATTCTGTACATATTAATGGTGGTCTTATCTTCCTGGACCCTGGGAACCATGAGATACAAGGGAGAAGCCTCCTGAGAAAGACCAGGATGTAACAGAATGTAATTTGCATGAGAACCTTTATTCTTCAACCAACAAATCAAGTTAATGAGTTTCTAACCCACTAAGTATTTTAAAGAGCTAGGGCAGAAAATATTTGCTACACTGTACGTGGATAAACAAAATGTCCAAGTCATTGCTTCATGGTTTACTTTCAATTGATGTTGATTCTTTTTTTTAACCCGAGATTCATGTTTCTTTACTTTAGATTTTCCTTTTCAAAAGAAAAGGAAAAAAGTGTGTATGCTTTTCTGCCTTTCTCACACTTCCACTATTTGTTCTCCTCATCATTCAAAGAGATCCACTTTGCCTGGAGAAGGATTGGAGTTTTTGACAGAAAGGATCCAAATGAAAAGAAAGTCAACATTTGTTTTCTTACTGCTGAAATAGACTCTTGAAGCCCGCATCAGAAACAATCATTTTGAAAGCTAAAGCTTTAGTTTTGCAAAAGTATTGTTTGTTTTACCTTTTTGGTTAAAGATAGCGTGGTAGAAAATCAACATGGCCAACTATGAAGGATGTAGGGCATAGAATTTATGTCACAATAATAAACTGAAAAGGAGAGGGATATTTAGTGAGCCTCACAGATTAAAGATGGGTCCCCTCTGCTATCCTGTCTGCTACCAGCTGCAGAAGATATTGATTGAGTCATCGTGTTGAAGGAGGTAAGAAGGACTTGAAATGAGAGGACAAAATACAGGGTGATCCTGGGAAAAGGGCAGAGTCATCTTTGAGAAGCAGTTACACTGTGGCCACACTGATACCTACAGACCATCCACCCACACAGTGGGTGAGCAGCCATTGAGCACACCACTGCCTGGCGAGGTCCTGCATGTCTACCATGAATTATCTTGTAAGAGTCACCCTCTTTGATGCGTTAAAAGCTTTTTTTAGCCAGTCCACACTCCTATGTGGCCAGCCTCCTTCTGAAACGTCCAGGACACTCAATGCTTCCCAAACTTTGAGATCTGGAAGAGGTATTCAGGGGAGCTGCTCTGCTGCAACTTCCTGACAACCTTGCACAACTCCATACCAACCATGTCTTTATGGATTACATATGGGACCAGAATTGACTGCAGTACAACCTGAGTCTTGGCAAAGTACCCTGCAATTCCTCCTGGAGCAGGAAAGGATAAGCAAGCTGGTGAAGAGATGCCATGGGCAGTTCCCACCCACCTCCCTACCTTGTGGAAGATGACCACAAGGCCATTTCTCATTCGTCTCTTTAGTTTCAGTTGAGCACAGGACTTTTGACCTTGCTCCCTTAGGGTTCAACTGAAGACTTCTTTGTGAGTATACCTATTTGGCTAAGGGTTAGAGCTGACTCCTCAGTAGCAGAACGACCTACCACCTGTGCCATCTGTCACCTGGCCTCTCTGTTCAGTGTCATTCTATGGAATTAGAGATGCAGGGAGCTGACACCATACAGGTGATGCTTATGTTTTTTGTGTGTGTAATAAAATGTCTGACTGTATTTGACTTCATGGTCCCCCTACTGGCTGAATCTACCGAAGTGTGGTGTGTGAACCTAGCAGCTGCATTCAGGAGCTTCGTAACCCGGTTACCAACCACACTGCTGCCCGGGGACCACTTAATTGCTTGACAGGTTGTGAGTGGGAAAGTCCTGGGAGTCTGCACTTGGGTAGAAGTGGAGATTACAAAACCCACCCCAATTATCCAAGTTACTCAAAACTAGATGGGTTATCCTGGAAAGCATGATGAGTCAGGTGATTGGGCTTCCCACTAGCTTAAAAATATGAAATAATATGCCAACCAAAAGATTCTGGACTAAGCACTGAGTGTTGAGTGGAAGTTCTACTGCCAAGAAGGAAATCCATTTCAACCAAGAGAGGATAGACTTTGGGAGGTAAGACTTGGCGGGAAAGTCGGGTGAGACATTTTTTTTAAAGCGAAGACTCACAGTCTTTGTCCTACATTGGAGAAAGACAGTGCTGGGTGTTGGTTTGGCAGGCACTGTGTGGGCTAGTTGGTTAGGCATCGGGTAAGGGCTGTGTTGGCCATTTGTGGTTGCTTTTGTAAGTGGTCTTGTGCTGCATATATGAGGTGTGCACGCTGGGATTATGGTGCCCAGCTGCTGTCTGTGTGAATGAGGGCTCCCGTGCAGCTTTATGGTGCTCAGGGGTCTTTAACTTCTCTTCTTGGGCCATCCTTACAGGACTATGAAATCTGGTTGCCCCTGCTTCTATTTGTATGGAGCACCCTTGCAGGCTTACGGGGCCTCAGGGTCCCTTTCACTAGGAGCCAGATGGTACTGTCATCACGAGGCTAGGTGGCCACATTAGGATAAATAACAAGTATCATTCAGGATTTTCATTTCATTTCCACAAAGCAGCAACAATGACCAAAAACAGCACACATACATGTTTTGCCCACCTGCTTGTCTTAATCTGATTTCAAAACTGTCTTAAAAGGCATTCAAAAGACTAAATTCAAACTATATGTACCTCAGGTCTTACTTTGCTATTGGTTTTGAAATAACTTGAAAGCCTGAGTCTTACCAGCCTACCTTTTCCTCTTTCTGGTGTGGATAGCTGCCGGCAGGCCAGGGGAGCACTGCATATGTTTATGCAAATGGGTATGGTCAGAAGGAGCAAAGTGTTGAAGTTCCTACCTTGAGTATGTAAACATGTTGTGATGAAAATGGCATCTTCTCTTGGGAAAAAAAAAGAAAAAATTCTTGGATTTCAGCTTTAAAACTGGATAATTATGAAATAGCACCTAAGGTTAGGCTTTCTCAAAAGCAGACACTGAGACATGGGTCTGAGTGCCTCTAGTTAACTTGGTAAGTGACCTCAGCAAGCCTGCGCTAGAGAGTGGGGCAGGGAGGCAGGAGAGGAGGAAAGCAAACAATAAGCAGATGGCCATGTGGGCAATGGGGGCTCAGTCTAATAGGTAAGTATATATATAAAGAGGCACACAGAAATAAGAACATAAATATGGCACTGGGCACAATGGCTCATGCCTGTAATCCCAGCACTTTGTGAGGCCGAGGCAGGCAGATCACGAGGTCAGGAGTTCAAGACCAGCCTGGCCAACATGGTGAAACCCCATCTCTACTAAAAATACAAAAATTAGCCGGGTGTGGTGGCACATGCCTGTAATCCTAGCTACTTGGGAGGCTGAGGTAGGAGAATTGCTTGAACCCAGGAGGCGGAGCTTGCAGTGAGCCAAGACTGCACCACTGCACTCCAGCCTGGCAACAGAGTGAGACTCCGTCTCAAAAAAACCCCCAAAAAACATAAATATGGCAAAATATTAACAATGAGTGAATCTACGTGAAAGGTCTAATAGGCGCTCTAGTCTTCCCTTTCTGAAGGCCTGACATTTTTCAAAATAAAAAGTTAGGAAAAATTGAGCCAGGCATAGTAGCTCACACCTGTAATCCTAGCACTTTGGGAGGCTGAGGCTGGTGGATCACCTGAAGTCAGGAGTTTGAGAACAGCCTGGCCAACATGGCAAAACTTGCCTCTACTAAAAATACAAAAATTAGCCAGGCGTAGTGGTGGGCGCCTATAATTCCAGCTACTCAGGAGGCTGAGACAGGAGAATCGCCTGAACTTGGGAGGTGGTGGTTGCAGTGAGCCAAGATTGCACCACTGCACTCCAGCCTAGGTGATACAGCGAGATTCCATCTCAAAACAAAACAAAAACGGAGGATCATGGCGGATGGGTTGGGAGGAAGGACTAGATTGCAGCTCTGGACAGAGAAGCATGTGGAGGCTTGCATTGTGAATTTTAGCTCTAGATTGACTGCAAGAACAAACCAACAATCCCAACAGGAGCCACAGACCCTCCGAAGGACGTGGACTGCTCCTGCAGGACCTGGGAGACACCTCAAATACTGTGAGTGCCCCAACTGTGGAAGTGGGAAAGGGAAACCCTCCTCTCCCAAACACACACCTCCACGGGAGAAGCTGAAGTTCTGTTTGTGGGAGAGGTTTCCGATTTTACCAGGAGCTGAGTCAAGTTAGAGAGCCAGTGAAATACAGTGGTAGAGGAAGCAGCAAAAAAGCCCTAGGAGTTCACTGAGTCCCCAAGCAGCCCATTGTTGTCTGGCATCACAGAGATCCATCAGAAGAGTGGCCAGAGGAGCAGGGGGTAAAACTCCACAGGGAGAAGGAATTCTCTAGCTGAACTTCATAACAATTTGAACGGAGCAGAAAGCCTCCTGGCCAGAACTCCGGGGAGGGCATGAATCTGGAGTGCAAACTTCACAGGCTGGGGAAGAACTAAAGCCCTTTTCTTTCACATCTGGGAGTCGGATAGCCTTGGGCAGGTTTTCAAGCCCATCTAACTCTCTCCCTGGAAACAGACTTGGGGATGTTGGTGGGGACACGGTGGGCGTGAGGCTGGCCCTTCAGTTTGCATGGGAGCTGGGTGAGGCCTGTGACTGCAGGCTTTCCCCCACTTCCCTGACAACCTGCATGACTCAGCAAAGGCAGCCATAATCCGCCATCCCCCACTACAGCCGCAGCATGACTAGTCCAAGGAGAATCTGAGCTCAGACATACCTAGACCAACCCCCACTTGATAGTCCTTCCCTATCCACCCTGGTAGTGGAAGACAAAGGGCATATAATCTTGGGAGTTCTAGGGCCCTGCCCACCACCAGTCCCTCTCCACACTACAGCTGATGCTTTCTGGAAAGTCCCACCTCCTGGCCGGAGGCCAGCCAGCACAAAAATAGAGCATTAAACCACCAAAGCTAAGGACCCCCATGGAGTCCATTGCACTCTCTGCCACTTCCACTGGAACAGGCACTGGTATCCATGGCTGAGAGACCCATAGATGGTTCACATCACAGGGCTCAGTGCAGACACCCCACAGTACGAGCTTGGAGCTGGGCAGACAGCTAGACTCAGAAGAGAGACAACAATCACTGCAGTTCGGCTCACAGGAAGCCACATCCATAGGAAAAGGGGGAGAGTACTACACAGAGGGAACACTTTGTGAGACAAAAGAATCTGAACAACAGTCTTCAGCCCTAGACTGTCCCTGTGACAGAGCCTACCCAAATGAGAAGGAACCAGAAAACCAACCCTGGTAATATGACAAAACAAAGCTCTTCAACACCCCCCCAAAAATCATACTAGTTCACCAGCAATGGATCCAAACCTAGAAGAAATACCTGATTTACCTGAAAACGAATTCAGGAGGTTAGTTAAGCTAATTGTGTGTGTGTGTGTGTGTGTGTGTGTGTGTGTGTGTATGTGGTGGGGGGGTTGGAGGGGAGGGGAGGACCAGAGAATGGTGAAGCCCAATGCAAGGAAATCCAAAAAATGATACAAGAAGTGAAGGGAGAAATATTCAAGGAAATAGATAGCTTAAAGAAAAAACAATAAAAAAATTCAGGAAACTTTGGACACACTTTTAGAAATGTGAAATGCACTGGAAAGTCTCAGCAACAGAATTATTGAACAAACAGAAGAAAGAAATTCAGAGCTCAAAGACAAGGTCTTCGAATCAACCCAATCCAACAAAGACAAAGAAAAAAGCATAAGAAAATATAAAAAAAGACTCCAAGAAGTCTGGGATTATGTTAATGACCAAACCTAAGAATAATCGGTGTTCCTGAGGAAGAAGAGAATCCTAAAAGCTTGGAAGACATAACTGGGAGAATAATCCAGGAAAACTTCCCCACTCTTGCTAGATACCTAGGCTGCAAATACAAGATGCACAAAGAACACCTGGGAAATTCATTGCAAAAAGATCTTCACCTAAGCACATTGTCATCAGGTTATCCAAAGTTAAGATGAAGGAAAGAATGTTAAGAGCTGTGAGTCAGAAGCACCAGGTAACCTATAAAGGAAAACCTATTAGATTAACAGCAGAATTATCAGCAGAAACCCTACAAGCTAGAAGGGATTGGAGCCCTATCTTCAGCCTCCTCAAACAAAACAATTATAAGCCAAGAATTTTGTATACAACAAAACTAAGCATCATATATGAAGGAAAGATACAGTTGTTTTCAGACAAACAAATGCTGGGAGAATTCACCATTACCAAGCCACCACTACAAGAACTGCTAAAAGGAGCTCTAAATCTTGAAACAAATCCTGGAAACACATCAAAACAGAACCTCTTTAAAGCATAAATCACACAGAATCTATAAAACAAAAATACAAGTTAAAAAGCAAATGCAAAAGGCAAAACAAAACAAAAACGAAAGTACACAGGCAACAAAGAGCATGATGAATGAAATGGTACCTCACATTTCAATATTAACATTGAATGTAAATGGCCTAAATCCTCCACTTAAAAGACACAGAACTGCGGAATGGATAAGAACTCACCAACAAACTATCTGCTACCTTCAGGAGACTCACTTAACACATAAGGACTCACATAAACTTAAAGTAAAGGGGTGGAAAAAGACATTTCATGCAAATGGACACCAAAAGTGAGCAGGGGTAGCTATTCTTATATTAGACAAAACAAACTTCAATGTAACAGTGGTTAAAAGAGACAAAGAGGGACATAATATAATGGTAAAAGGCTTTGTCTAACAGAAAAATATCACAATCCTAAACATATATGAACCTAACACTGGAGCTCCCAAATTTATAAAATAATTACTAATAGACCAAAGAAATGAGATAGACAGCAAAACAATAATACTGGGGGACTTCAATACTCCACTGACAGCACTAGACAGGTCATGAAGACAGAAAGTCAACAAAGAAACAATGGATTTAAACTATACCATGGAACAAATGGACTTAACAGATACATACAAAACATTTCATCCAACAGCCACAGAATACACATTCTATTCAACAGTGCATGGAAATTTCTCCAAGATAGACCATATGATAGGCCATAAAATGAGCCTCATAAATTTAAGAAAATTGAAATTACATCAAACACTCTCTCAGGCCACAGTGGAATAAAACTGGAAAGCAACTCCAAAAGGAACCTTCAAAACCATGCAAATACATGGAAATTAAATAATCTGATCCTGAATGAGCATTGGGTCAAAAATGAAATCAAGATGGAAATTTAAAAATTATTTTAAAGCATTCCCTCTGAGAACTGGAACAAGACAAGGATGACACAATCTATTAACAGGACAATAATGACACAACCTATCAAAACCTTTGGGACACAGCAAAGGCACTGCTAAGGGGAAAGTTCATAGCCCTATATGTCTACATCAAAAAGTCTGAAAGAGCACAAATAGACAATCCAAGGTCACACCTCAAGGACATAGAAAAACAAGAACAAACCAAACCCAAGCCCAGCAGAAGAAAGGGAATAACCAAGATCAGAGCAGAACTAAATGAAATTGAAACAAACAAACAAAAAATACAAAAGATAAATGAAACAAAGAGCTGGTTCTTTGAAAAGATAAATAAAATTGATAGACCATTAGTAAGATTAACCAAGAAAAGAAGAGAGAAAATCCAAATAACCTCACCAAGAAACAAAACAGAAATTACAACTGACACCACTGAAATACAAAAGATCATTCAAGACTACTAGCAACACCTTTACACACATAAACTAGAAAACCTAGAAGAGACGGATAAATTCTTGGAAAAATACAACCCTCCTAGCTTAAATCAGGAAGAATTAGATACCCTGAACAAACCAATAACAAGCAGTGAGATTGACATTGTAATTAAGAAATTACCAACAAAAATAAAGTCCAGGACCAGACGGATTCACAGCAGAATTCTACCAGACATTCAAAGAATTGGTGCCAATCTTTTGACACTATTCCACAAGATAGAGAAAAAAGGAGCCCTTCTTAATTTATTCTATGAAGCCAGCACCACCCTAGTACCAAAACCAGGAAAGGACACAACCAAAAAAGAAAACTACAGACTGATATCCTTAATGAACATAGATGCTAAAATCCTTAACAAAATACTAGCTAATTGAATCCAACAACATATCCAAAAGATAATCTATCATGATCAAGTGGGTTTTATACCAGGGATGCAGGGGTGGTTTAACATACACAAGTCAATAAATGTGATACACCACATAAACAGAATTAAAAACAAAAATCACATGATTATTTCAATAGATGCAGAAAAAACATTTGAAAAAATCCAGCATCCCTTTATGATTAAAACTCTCAGCAAAATTGGCATACAAGGGACATACCTTAATGTTATAAAAGCCATCTACAACAAACCCACAGCCAACACAGTACTGAATGGGGAAAAGTTGAAAGCATTCCCTCTGAGAACTGGAACAAGACAAGGATGAGCTCTCTCACCACTCCTCTTCAACATAGTACTGGAAGTCCTAGTCAGAGCTAGGAGAAAGAAATAAAGGGCATCCAAATTGGTAAAACGAAAGTCAAACTGTCACTGTTTGCTGAGGTATGATTGTTTACTCTGAAAACCCTAAGGATCCCTCCAGAAAGCTCCTAGAACTCATAAAAGAATTCAGCAAAGTTTCTGCCTACAAGATTAATGTACACAAATCAGTAGCTCTTCTATATACCAACAGTGATCAAGCAGAGAATCAAATCAAGAACTCAACCCCTTTCACAATAGCTAAAAAAAACAAAAAACAAAAAACAAACAACTTAGGAATATACTTAACAAAGGAGTGGAAAGACCTCTATAAGGAAAACTACAGAACACTGCTGAAAGAAATCATAGACAACACAAATAAATAGGACACATCCCATGCTCATGGATGGGTAGAATCAATATTGTGAAAATGAACATATTGCCAAAAGCAATCTACAAATTCAATGCAATCCCCATCAAAAAACCACCATCATTCTTCACAGAATTAGAAAAAACAATTCTAATATTCATATGAAACCAAAAAAGAGCTCACATAGTCAAAGCAAGACTAAGCAAAAAGATCAAATCTGGAAGCATCACACTACCTGATTTCAAACTATGCTATAAGGCCATAATTACCAAAACAGCATGGTACTAATATAAAAATAGGCACATAGACCAATAGAACAGAATAGAGAACCCAGAAATAAACCAAATACTTACAGCCAATTGATCTTTGACAAAGAAAACAAAAACATAAAGTGGGGATAGGGCACCCTTTTCAACAAATGGTCCTGGGATAATTGGCAAGCCATATGTAGGAGAATGATACTAGATCCTCATCTCTCACCTTATACAAAAATCAACTCAAGATGGATTAAGGACTTAAACCTAAGACCTGAAACTATAAAAATTCTAGAAGATAACATTGGAAAAACTCTTTTAGACATTGGCTTAGGCAAGGATTTCATGATCAAGAACCCAAAAGCAAATGCAATAAAAACAAAGATAAATAGCTGGGACCTAATTAAACTAAAGAGCTTTTGCATGACAAAAAGAACAGTCAGCAGAGTAAACAGATAAGCCATGAAGTGGGAGAAAATCTTCACAATCTATACATCTGACAAAGGACTGATATCCAGAATCTACAACGAATTCAAACAAATCAGTAAGAAAAAAACAATCCCATCAAAAAGTGAGCTAAGGATATGAATAGACAATTCTCAAAAGAAGATGTACAAATGGCTAAAAACCATGAAAAAATGCTTAACATCATTAATGATCAGGGAAATGCAAATCAAAACTGCAATGCCGTACTACCTTACTCCTGCAAGAATGCCCAAATCAAAAAAACCAAAAAAACAGTAGATGTTGGCATGTATGTGGTGAACATGGAATACTTCTACACTGCTGGTGGGAATGTAAACTACTACAGCCACTATGGAAAACAGTGTAGAGATTCCTTAAAGAACTGAAAGTAGAGCTACCATTTGATCCAGCAATCCCACCACTGGATATCTACCCAGAGGAAAAGAAGTCATTATTTGAACACACGTATATTTATTGCATATTTGAACACATGTATATTTATAGCAGCACAATTCACAATTGCAAAATCGTGGAACCAACCCAAGTGTCCATCAATCAATGAGTGGATAAAGAAACTGTGGTATATATATATATGATGGAATACTATGCAGCCATAAAAAGGAATGAATTAACAGCATTTGCAGTGACCTGGATGAGATTGGAGACTATTATTCTAAGTGGAATAACTCAGGATTGGAAAACCAAATATCGTATGTTCTCACTGATATGTGGGAGCTAAGCTATGAGGATGCAAAGGCATAAGAATGATACAGTGGACTTTGGGGACTTGGGGGGAAGAGTGAGAAGGGGCGAGGGAAAGACTACAAATGAGGTGCAGTGTATACTGCTCGGGTGATGGGTACACCAAAATCTCACAAATCACCACTAAAGAACTTACTCATGTAACCGAATACCACCTGTACCCTAATAACTTATGGGAAAAAATATATATTTATTTAAAACCAAATTTTTTAAATTTGTGGTTTGAATATTTGAGAAACGAATTTTGGAATAAAGATATAATAAGACAAAAAGTTAGAAAAAATGAATGTTATGATGCATGGAAAGTCTCATAACTGGTAACTAACAGACTAAAATTACCCCAAAGACAGTATTCTTCATTTTCATATGCTCAATGTGTGAACATTGTCTGGCTCTGTAGATGTTCAGTACATCTTATCAATTAATAAATTAAAAGATGAATGCATTTTTGTTCTTTTTGCTCTTTCTATCTACTTTCCTTCTTTACTCCCATTTTAAATGGCTTTCAGGTTTATATCAAGGTGTGACTTGCTGTTAAGTCTTTGTATATCAGCCCTCCTTTGTGCGTATGTGTTGTGTAAGAGTTTTTTTCTACCTCATTCCACCTCTTGTCCAGCTAAAATTAAGCCAAGTAGAAGTAGGATTGCCAGATAAACGAAGCACTCAGTTAAAGTTGAGTATCAGGGCCGGGCGTGGTGGCTCACACCTGTAATCCCAGCACTTTGGGAGGCCAAGGTGGATGGATCACTTGAGGTCAGGAGTTCAAGACCAGCCGCCTGGCCAACATGGTGAAACCCTGTCTCTACTCAAAATACAAAAATGTAGCCAGGTATGGTGGTGTGTGCCTGTAATCCTAGGTACTCGGGAGACTTAGGTAGGAGAATGGCTTGAACCCAGGAGGCAGAGGTTGTAGTGAGCCGAGATGGCGCCACTGCACTCCAGCCTGGGTGATAGAGTGAGACTCTGTCTCAAAACATAAATATATAATAAAGTTGAGTATTAGATAGGTAGTGAATCATTTATTTAGTATAAGTATGTCCAAAATATTTCACAAAGGCCAAATATTGCATGGGGTATACTTATACTAAAAATTATTCATTGTTTATCTGAAATTCAAATTTAATAGGCATCCTATATATTTGTTATATCTGGTAACTCTAGTAAGAGCCATTCATTCCCCTGACGTGTATGGCTAACCCTGCCCACAAGCATGGCAAAGTCTTAGTTATGTTGATTTAGCCAAAAGAAAATGTTTACAGTGCCTCTTAGTTTTAAACTATAGTGGAAATAAGCTTTTCTCCTTTAGTGAAATTGTCTTCCATTTGTTTCACCTTTTCCATTATGAATCTCTCACTTCTCTTCTTAATTATAACACATTTGAAGGATTGCATTTTTATTTGTGATAAAACTCGTAGATTAGAATATACATACAGGTCACATAAAAATACATGAGGATGATAAACCTAATATACAGTGTTGCATAGGTAGTGCGATTAAGAAACTACACATTTATTGTATACAGTGTCATTAATGTCAATGAAATTCTTAGAAGCACTTCTTGTACAAAGAGTATGTTTTTGCAGTTAGCAATAGTACAGGCATGTTAAAAACTACTATTTATAGAGCTACAACCTCAAACCATTCAATGAAATTTGATCTTATGAGTTGGTGTACTGCTTGATAAATGGCCCTGATTTACAATGATGATTCCATAACATGCCAGAAAAAAAAGGGACAAGAAGCCTATTACTTTGCAGAAGCAATTACAGAAAATTTGGAACGGTAGTACCATTCCTCATTATAATATGCACATTTGTTATATTGCACCTTCCTGAGTTGAACTTCGAAAATGGTAGCCGGATGCAAAGCCAGAATGGATGAATTCATCCCAGGCTGGAGCTTCACTGGTGGTGGTAGTAATTCTGACCATCATAGCCGTCGTAGCCTTGTCCTTTAAAGTAGCTGTACTCATCTTCATAGGCTCGGTAATTGTCCCCACGAGGTTCCCCGTTCTCACTTTCATAGATTTCATATCCATTGTCGTATTCATTGGCGCCCGTGTATTCGTACTCCCCGTCGTATTCAACGGTGGTGGTTTTCCCAAAAGGTGGGGAAGTGGTTCTATAGACTTGTGGTGGGGTTGTAGGTTCAAACCCACCATTTGGAGAGGTTGTTGTTTTCGAGCTGCCCTTGCCCTGCCCTCCGGTCTCTGTGGTGCCTTCTGTATTGGCTCCAGTGACACTTTCTTCTTCCCCTTCTTCTCCATTGTCTCCTCCGCTGCTGCCGTTGCCGTTTTCTGCCTCTGTGCTGTTGGTACTGGTGCCATTTATGCCTTGTTCGTTTTCATCCACTTCTGCTTCGCTTTCTTCGTTTTCATTTTCTTCCTCTTCCTCCTCCTCTTCTTCATCACTTTCCTTCTCTTTTGTAGCTTTGTTTGTTATATCCCCAGCCTGTAAGGAAACGTTTGAAAGAACCCAAATCTAGCTGTGAAAAATGTAAAATTTAAGGCCATCACTTCATGCAACACAATACTGACAGCCTTATTCTAGGCGTCTTATTTGAATTAAGACCACTTTAATTTACAAAATGATTGGGGGCTTTAAAACTTCAGGATAAACCCCTTTGTCATGGGTTTTGATGGGGAAAGAGTGCCATTATTTAAAGATAATGCCTTCCCTGGGGGAGAGTCTTCCTATCGTTTTGCTACTCACTTTCTCTGTCTTGGAATTCTCTTCCCTGGAATGTCATGGTATCTCTCAGGACCTTTTATCCATGCCTAGTGGTGTGTTCTTAGTCTTCTGTTATAATGTAAAAGTCAGTGTAATAACATGGTAGGAGAACTTGCCTGGGAGAAGATATTTTCTTATTTGTAAATAGGAAAATTGTATCTGCTCTCACTTCAGCGAGTTAATGAAGATAGTATAAAATACTATGTGTGTAGTGTTAGGATACCCTTAGACTCCAGTTAAAAAGTTTAAAAAAGATTGAACACTACCATTATTATTAATGGTAATAATTTCATTTTGGAGGAATAATTCCATTGTTACCTTCTTAGGAAGGTGGATTGCAGCTAACCGTGTATACCCTGTGCCAGGCGTGGTGTCCTCTCCATAGCCCAGTGTTGTAGCAGAAAGTGTGGTGTTCTCAGCCTCAGAGTCTTCATCTTCATTCGATTCTTCATTGTTTTCTCCTTCATTTGAAGTCTCCTGTTAAAAATATTCATAGTAAGAAAAATATTTTACCTGGAAGATAGTTCAAGATTTACTGGAGCTGTGAATCATTTGTTGAAGGTTTATTATTTGGAAAAACTTTGCATCCCTCAGCTGGCTGATCACTCAAAGCCTGCCTTCCCCTATGCCATTTGCACTTCTCACTTCCAAGAGCTCAACTCCAAGTTATTGAATCCTCCTTACTCCACACTATATGTTTTAGATATTTCTGCTTTGTATTTTATCAATTAAAAAATACTTGTGTTTCAGGCATTTGACACATCATTTTTTTTCTGCACAAAGAAGAAACTAAACACTCTAAGAAATTCTTAGTGATATATTATTGCATGAAGGTTTTTTGTTTTTGTTTTGTTTTGTTTTTGCACAGAGTCATGCTCTGTTGCCAGGCTGGAGTGCAGTGGTGTGATCTTGGCTCACTGCAACCTCTGCCTCCTGGGTTCAAGCGATTCTCCTGTCTCAGCCTCCCCAGCAACTGAGACTACAGGCACATGCCACCACACCCAGCTAATTTTTGTATTTTTAGTAGAAACGGAGTTTCACCGTGTTGGCCAGGATGATCTCGATCTCTTGACGTTGTGATCTGCCCGCCTCAACCTCCCAAAGTGCTGGGATTACAGGCATGAGCCACCGTGCCCAGTCTGCATGAAGGTGTTTTAAAAAATTAATACTCTTCAAATGAATGTCTATTATAATCTTTAATATTTAATCTTTTAGCCTTTATATCATCTTGTGAGGCAATTGTTTTTTAATTGAGTTGATCTCAGTGTAATTTGTAGCTAATATAAAAAGTCAAGGTTTCCTATATATACAATTTATTTACTTTAAACAAATACTGGAAAATTGAATTCACTTCAATACATTTTAAGAGATTGTGATAACTTTTAAAGTTTAAAACAAACAAACAAATATTTAGCCTATTATTAAAACAAAGTGACTAAAGCACCACATGTTTGTTTCATCAAATTTGTAAATTTCACTATTTCAGTGAAGGGTTGCAGTACTACCAGAGTATACCCCAAACAGTCTCCAAGCTAATTGTGTCAAATATCCCCAAAACACCATGCTGTTTGTTTATTGTTTTATGTTTATGCTTTATTCCAACAGATGTTTCAGAGGTAGAAGGAGAAATTTATTCTACCATCCTTAGAAAGATCCCCAGAGTAGAAGAATATACTATTTGCAGTTGAAAAATCTGATTGGGTTATATGACTCATATGAGGTCAAATAGATAGCAGTTTATTGGTGGTAGGGTCACAACTAAAGGCCCAATATCCCAACTTTTATATTTTCTCTTACACCTTTTCTTTTCCCAGATACTTTATTTAAAGATGTTCCGCTGCACATGAGTTACACAGGAAAATAGATCACTGTTGATGGGTATGAGGCTTCACAAATTTTATTGGATAGAAAAATAGCACTAATTTGGGCTTACAAAGATATTATCACTCACTAGATTGACTAACAAGACTGAAAGAAGCAAGTGTTGGTGAGAATGTGGAGCAACCGGAACCCTCATACACTGATGGTGAGAGTTTACCTGAGTACGTCTGTTTTGGAAAGCTGGTTGCCATCTACTAAGGCTGAATATATATGCCTCAGTAGATTTTGACTCCGAAATTTCACTTTTAGGTGAAATGGCCTCGAGAAATGAATACGTATATGTTCACCAGAATAAGTTCTAGAAAGTTCATAGCAGCACTTTTTAATCACCCAAACTTGGAAACTACTTAAGTGCCCATCAACAGAAGAATAACACATTTTGGTACATTCACATAATGAAATACTGACAATGAGAATAAATTATCTACAACTACAGAACAACATGGATGAATCTCTAAATTTGAGAGTGAAGAAGTGACATACAAAGACTAAATGATGTATGATCCTACATTTGTAATATACAAAAACAGGCCAAAGTCAATCTATTAAGAGTCAAAATACTGCTTGCCTTTGGTAGGGGTTTGTTAATGAGTGGAATGGAACACAAGGCACGCACTGCTTTTTGATATGAGTGCTAGTTTCACTTATGTGTTCAATTTCTGAAATTTCAATGAGATGTATAATCAGGATAATTTTATTATGTATATTTCAATAAAAGTTTCTTTTATGGCTGGGCGCGGTGGCTCACTCCTGTAATCCCAGCACTTTGGGAGGCCGAGGCGGGCGGATCACGAGGTCAGGAGATCAAGACCATCCTGGCTAACACGGTGAAACCCCATCTCTACTAAAAATACAAAAAAATTAGCCAGGCATGGTGGCGGGTGCCTGTAGTCCCAGCTACTCGGGAGGCTGAGGCAGGAGAATGGCGTGAACCTGGGAGGTGCAGCTTGTAGTGAGCTGAGATTAAGCCACTGAACTCCAGCCTGGGAAACAGAGCGAGACTCCGTCTCAAAAAAAAAAAAAAAAAGTTTATTTTATGAGACTAAATAGTTTAGGAGTGGAAAAAGGAAATGTGTGATCACCAAATAGAAAATATGCCTAAGTATTCTCCTCATACAAATACAATCCCTGGGGACTCTATATTTAACCTAAATTGCTAATAACATTTTAGAGAATGAGGAAAAAAGATGTTTCAGAATCTCTTCAGGATGAAAGACTTCTGGTTTTGTTTACCTGCTTTTCCATTACTACTTTTAATGAATGAAGTTTGTTGCATTTATTCCTCTGAAGTTTCAAAACCAAACCACCAGATATGTACTGGGCACCATATATGTATAAGAAATTATGCTAGGCAGCATGAAGAGATATAAAACTGAGTAGCATGGCTCTTCCCCAAAGCAGGGATTTTAACCTGTTGTCATGAGGTGTCTGCAGACACGTTCTGGGAAGACCTTAAATGTTCAGAGATCCTTGGCAAAATTTTGTGTGTACTTGATTTCATCAGAGTCCCCAAAGAAGTCCTAGTCTTCCTCAGTCCTCAACCACCACAACAACAAACGAAGAGCCACTCCCAAAAGTTATGCAATCTAGTTGGGAAATGTAGTTGACAAGGCAATTTTACAATCACTGTACAGCAAATAGCTATAACTAAATGGATAACCTTAGCCTAGTTCTTGTGTAAGATTGCTATGTGGAACTCCAGCAGAAATGTTGTGGGATTTAGTGGGTGGCATTTTTCCTGGTACTGGCTTAACATTCTTGTAAGGCCTTCCTTCAAGATGTTAGTATAAATTATGATACGGGAAATGTTACTTTTATAGTTAAAAGTATACCAAACTAATGATTCGTCACCTTTCAAGTTCCCACACCATTTTGTTTTCAAGACAGCTGTTAATACATGATCCATTTTTGAATATCATTGTCCATTCATAAATAGCACCTGAGAAAAGCTGAATTTAAAATGTTCCTAAACCAGTGGTAGCTATAATTGACTATGCGGGAAAGATGCATCCTAATTGGTATGTTTCCTTAGGCAAGAGTATCAGTTATAAACATGGTAGCACAATTTTCAAGACATGTAGATGATTCTTAGCCCAGGACTACACTAATCTGTAAAACTATATGGGAAGATATTTATATACCTATGAATTTTATTACTACCCAAAAAGATGTATGATTTTTGTTGTTGTTGTTGTTGTTTTTTTTCTGTGACAGAGTCTTGCTCTGTTGCGCAGACTGGAGTGCAGTGACAGGATCTCGGCTCACTGCAACCTCCACCTTCCGGGTTCAAGTGATTCTCGTGTCTCAGCTTCCCGAGTGACAGGAATTACAGGTGTATGCCACCACACCTGGCTAATTTTTGTATGTTTAGTAGAGACAGGGTTTCACCATGTTGGCCAGGCTGGTCTCAAACTCCTGACCTCAAGTGATCTGCCCGCCTTGGCCTCTCAGAGTGTTGGGATTACAGGCATGAGCCACCACACCAAGCCTGAAATTTTTTTAAAAAGAATAACCCTACTTTGTGGGTTATGAAAGGCTGATGAATCACAATAATATTGTAGAGGAGATATACGGGTTTTTACATATTACCCTCTTGGTAAATTAAATTTTAAAGTTCAGTCCTTAAAACAAGTCTCGCACTGAGTTTAGGATTACTATTCACTTTTCTTCTAACATCATATTCTATCCACCTAAATAGAAGTAATGCTATCTGTTGCTTTTTATCAGATTTTATATTACTTCTGTTGCTTTTTATCAGATTTTATACTACTTCTACTTAAAAGGGAGAGATTTTTGGTTTTGAGCACCATTTGTAAGTAATTTCAACCCCAAACTGCAGTAGTGTTTTAAACAGGTCATGTTAGTGGATCCTAATTTAAATAAAATTCTACTTATCCAAAATAGGATATTATGGGCAATTAGTAAAGAGACAATGGCTATTTGCTGAGTCCAGACTGCAATAGACTAGTTTCCTATTTGTTTTTTGTGCTGTCTGCTTCATTATGAAAAGATTGCAAAATTCCTTACCTCTTCTTCCTCCTCCTCTTCTGAACTATCATCTCCATTTTCTTCGGATGAGTCACTACTGCCCTAAAAATACATACACATGTATGTATACTCTTATCTGTGTACAAATATATTCAACAGCAATTTAAATTTCCTGCTAATTGAATCACAATAAAATACACACAAATATTTACTCAATCTAATTAGTATTACCATCTTGACTGACTTGTTTACTAAGAACAGATTGCATACTGATGTGAGAAAGGAGATTAGACATGCAAAATGAAGTTAGAGAAAAATGGGCATTTTACTATGATCAAGATATGAATTAGATGTCCCATTTGTCAACTTCCAAAGCATTGACAATATATTGAAATATTTTGTATGTAAAAACTAGGGCAATGAATCACAGAATTGTTTAACTTTGAGAGAACAAGTGAATTAACTGGTCCAATTTTTAAATTTTATGGAGAATGAATCAGCAGCCTAAAAAAGTTGTGACTTCTCCAGCAGGTTCAAGGCAGACCTTGGGCTAAGATACAGTTCACATTTTAAAATTTTATTTAGAAAACATGAAAGAAATCATTCAGCTTACTATAAAAGTTGTCATAGATGATTCTCTTACACAGTGAGCTCTCCTGTTGAATTTAAATTAGCACTTAATTTGCATATAATTTTTAGTATCTTTAAATTTGATTAAAGCCAGTTCCTAAAATGAGGTTAATTTATACATGTGAAGTAAAAGTCTTATGACAGAAAAAATTATTCATTTAATTATTTTGGGAGGTTGTGTAGAGTAATATCCCTCTAACAAGTTCAGTGTTGAATAAGAATAAATTAAGATTTTGTATATAAAAATATAATTATAAGCTAAAGAGTTTTGCTACTTTTTGAAAGGAAATGTAAATTCCAATCTAAGATTCTGTCATTTCCTTCCCTGCAATATTTAGCTTTGATTCTGATGACCCAGTTAATGTCTTGCATTTAGAAAATATAGCTGCAGAAGGATCTCTAACTTCTGGGTTAGAAATCAGATGTGAGACAACATTCATGTCCAGGTCCTGTGGGACTGTCCCTGCTGGCTCATGCTTCAGATGGCCACATCATCCACCCAAGGAAAGGGAATGCTTGTCACCTCGAGCCAGGAATAACCTCAGATGGAAAAGAGAATAATTAAACCTGTTCTTCCACTGCCATGACCTTAACGGTTGTGCCTTCTCTAGCCCAGAGGGTGAATAGAGTATTATATTTGAACGATTTCTATTTGTTAGTTAACTTAATTATAGAGCACAGTATATTTCTGCAATCAGAACTGTTTCTCTCAGTGGGGGTATTTCAATCACTTCACATGCTCCTTCACCTCTGGCTTTCTCCCTAGCTCAACCACATCACTCTTCGATTAGTGTCCGCAGTGAGAACACTTTAAAAGCTGTATGAAATGCCTTGAAGCTTTGGCATTTTCCTATCTTTCATTTATGCATTATTACCAATTTGTTGCTAAGTCCAATTGATTCTCCAAGAGGTCTTTCATTTGTCTACACAGATAGATGAAAGAGTTCTGAAACTGAAGACAATTCTGAAAACCCACAACTCTTGTATCACAGCTGAGATGAGTCCGATAAAAGAAATATAAGATTAAATTCTTACCTTGTATGAATTCACACACTAATAAAATATCATTTGAATCACAAAACGACAACTTTCTCAATTAAGCAGCTTAGGATGTTAAGTTTACTTAAACTTTCATTTCTATAGTCTAGTAGATATATAAGCCACAATAGATAGCTTGCTGATCACTTTGCAATCCAAATAACATATGTCATTGTAACTTGGTAATTTAGAAATGATTGTATGTAAATGCAGATTTGTTTGATGAAAACATGAATTTCAAAGCCAATACAGCTTAATGTGTTTTGGGGTGACAACTTGGGCACTAAACACTTAACAATACACTTAAAGAAAATCAAATTTTGTAAAGTAGAAGAATGGGTCATGAATACTAGGTCAGACAGTTGGATTGGGAGATATATTGTATATAATTTTATTTAAAAACAATTATCTTACAAATTCTACATTAGTTGAGATGGGCCTATCTGCATATAGTTTGTGAAAAAACTTGTATATTAAAGATCTCCTTAATCTACAAACCTCAGGTCTACAAACCCCAGGTCTATCAATATTGAGAAATGTAATGCCTCCTAATATTGCTTCACTATGGACATTTTAATGGGCCCATACATATACATCTATAAAAATATCCAGATGGGAATGAATATCTCTATGTACCAAATATTTCAGAAAAGTTTAGGAGCTAGTCAGAGACTTGAATTTATTATCATTTCCATTTAGTTTAAAAAAGAGAACAAAGCAAACTTTCAAATGAGCACTGTTTATTTATGGGTCTGAGGTGAACCAAAGAAGGGAATACAATTCTGAAAACCCACAACTCTTGTTTCATTCATGCTCATATTTTTGTGGCCACACAAATTCCCCATAATTATGCTGGTGCTAGAAATACTTTAAAATGATCATTTCCTATCATTGTAGGGGTTAGAGATGGATTAGCCCAACATATGGTAAGATGCAATGCCAAGCCACTGTGCTGAGGCATCGTTTTCAGCATCCTGACTGCTTTTAGTGTCTCAAAAGTCCTGGGTCAAGTGGTGCATAATTGGTGTCCTGAACCCAAACTGTATAGTACTAAAAATAGTGCAATCCTGGTTTGTTGTATATTTAAAATCAACACCACACCCTCTGGTTTTCAAAGGCACTCTTCACAGGTAACCTGGCAAAATGGGAAACTCTTATTTTTAGTTTTAGTTATTTTCCTTTTTGTTTACAAATTTAAGGGATGGTTTGTTTTTCTCATAAGCTTTTTTGGTGCACGTCATGAATTTCTCTTTTTCCTCTGCAGTTTTACCATTATAATTATGCTCCAGTGTATGACATATTGCTCTAGTGACCCACACAGGTTAAGGTGCAGAAAATCTTCAGAAATTACCATTGATTATCAAGGTTTTTTAAAAACAATGGCCTCTGATGTTTATGAAGTCAAATTTTCCCCTACCAATTAAAGGACTCTGCAGTGCCACATGTAAACAGCTATCTGACAGTATTGAATCAGCTGTAATAGGACAGCCAGTGACCTTATCACTGATGGAATTGGTCAACAACTGATAAAACTGTCCACTTTTGCCTGTGAGTTAGCAAAAATACCAGAGCTCAATGTGCTACAGTGTTTGTTTTTATTATATCATTCTAGACTGTACCCAAATGATCCAAATGATTTTACTCTGTGTATATGTCTGCTTTAAAAGAGAACTTAGAAATAAACCTTATTTCCCTAAAAACAAACTTCTTATAGCAAGCAGTCTTTTTGACTGAATTTCAGTGAGAGTTGAATTTAGGTGTTTTATAGTTAAAATTTGATCTCCTTTAAATTATAATAGAAATTAAACTGAAAAAAAATGAATTTCTATATTTACCTGAACTGGAAATTGTTTTAAATGAGGATAAAAGTAGGCATGCTTGTAAAGATAATATCGTGGCCTGTACTTAAAGACCTGCAGAAACAAAATAAATGATATATTCATGTTTAATATGCAATAAATATACAGCAAGTATAATCAGGCCAAGGAAGTATGCTAAAATTAATTACCCCATTTTCTTCAGAATCCTCTATTTTGACTCTTCGATGCAAATTTTTCATCTGTTTTAAAGAACATTTAATTATTACATAATTTTTCTTTTACATAAAAAGACAAAACTGAAAATAACTGTGGGTTTTGATAAAGAACTTACTGAGAAAGCACAGGCCATTCCCAAAATGCTGAGCAAAATTAAAGCAGTCTTCATTTTGGTGATTGCTTCTGGAATTAATGAAGTGGTAAGGTTAATAAAATATTAAAACTAAGAGCATAACTTTTTTACTCATATTCAAAGGTGAAGTATTTAATTTGTTTTCATTTCTGTGTAATTATCACTTTGACTAATTAAAACTAAATTATTCCCTTTATTTTCAAATTATTCCTTCCATTTAAGTAATATAAGACTGACTTAACCCATCCGTTTAAATAATCTTGAGTTCCATGCTTAGTTTTAACCTATTTTTTGTGATTTCTCAATGGAAGACCTTTTCATTACTGCAAGAGATTTTGAATACTTAGGGTACTTCACACTGGCGTAATGGCCCTCTTAATATTGACATGGAGTGTCGGCTAAGTGAATTGAATTGTTAGTGTAGTTGTGTGCCCTGTTTGTTTGTTTACAATAAAAAACTCGACCAGGTATGGTGGCTCATGCCTCTAAAACCAGTACTTTGGGAGGCCAAGGTGGGCAGATCGCTTGAGTCCAAGAGTTTGAGATGAGCCTGGGCAACATGGTGAAACTTGTTCTCTACAAACAGTGCAGAAATTAGCTTGGCATGGTGGTGCACACCAGTAGGCCTAGCTACTCGAGAGGCTGTGCCTGGGAGGCCCAAGGTTGCAGTGAGCCGTGTTCATACCACTGTACTCCACCCTGGGCAACAGAGTGAGATCCTGTCTCAAAAATAAAACAAAAAAGCAAAAATCACCAATACCCTATAGGCGGTTTCCAGCTTCTATATAGGTTTTGGGCTAAAAATTTATTTGTAAAATGGAAAGTAGGAGCAATTTTCCTCTGAACATCTTGGAATAATTGGTGTGTGATTGTGTATATTTGTGTGTGTGTGTGTGTGTGTGTGTGTGTATGGGTAGGTGGATGAGAGACAGAGACAGAGAGACAGAGAGGATCCATAATATATGAAATATCACACTGATAGCATGTAGCACGCAACAGCAACTCCGCTAAGGATGCTTCCATGAGAAGAGTTCTTCGGAGTTTCGCCTTGAGATACCGGGGGCAGATTTCCTCAAATTAATTTGCTCTCCAGCTCCATTTAAGCTTTCCATCTGCTAGTGTGTGAGACTGTACTGGGATGGATTAGGGGCTCTCCAGGGTTAGGGTGACAGACATGGATGAAAATTTCAATTCTATGGAACAATTGAAGATGCAGCTTTCAAAGTGGGAATAGGGCCTGAATAATCTTGGGGATTGCAGCCATAAAAAGAGCCTCAGTTCCACATAAATTCCTCGTGAGTAAAAGGAGATAGTGAAATACTATCCTATCTTAATTTTATTCTATTTAATAAAATTGTATTTAAAATTATATCATAATAGAAGTTGGGCAAGCTTAGCTGAAAGCCTACTGACACTCAGCCATTTACATTTACATACACATTTAAGTGGTAGCACCTTCTCATACACAGTCACAGCTTTGGCAATATTTTGGAAGCAAAATGTAGTGGTGATGGCAATTTCCCATGAATACATTTTGAAAATAATACTTAAAATGTGCAAACCAATGTCATATATTGAAACCTGCTGGTAAATTGTGTATTGTGTCATCATCAGCCAAGATTTATTGCATCCTTACTGAGTATCTGACACTAAGTCCTGGAGATACTGTCTTGGGTCCTAAGTCACACTCTTTTTGTGTGTCAGAGTGAGTCTTTGGGTTTTGGTGCCCAGACAGTTTCTCACAGTCCTATCTTAGTAAAAGTTCTTGATGGCCACTTGGGAATAAACAGGCTTTGCTCCTGAAGGAGCCCATCTTTTTAAGCAGCACCGATTGCTATCGGGGTGGTCCAAATAATGCTTTGAACTTTGCCAGCCATGACCAAGCCCATCAGCAAAACGGAAAGATTATTGCTTTGCCACTTTGTGAGAAGGGTCAGAATATTTATAATATTTTAAAGAGCTAAAAACTTAGATACATAGAATTATAGAAATAGTTTTGATTACACAAATTTCTCATAACAATAAAAATAACCAGATGAAAAGATGGCATAAATAATAATAATAATAATACAAAGAACCAAGTAGTTCTTGTAGGCAGAATTGGCTGCCTATATAAATCTAATTTTATTTACTTTGTGAGTCAACAAAAAGCAAAGACCTCTACAGTGACCACTACTAACCCAGACAACAATTCAAACATTCTTAAAGGAGAGTTTTGAGGATTTAATTTCAAGTTTTATTGGGAAGGGTATGATAAACTACCAACAGTATTTATTTCTCTAGTTAGTACAATATATTTTCTGTTCTGACTTTAGAGCTATAGGAAACATCAAAACCTAATGTTTAATATGTTGAAAAGACAACATATATACTTGAAGTACAGACTAGGTATAATTTGTAGAGAAATATGAATATATCTAGCCAGATTTGCTAATGCAAAATAGTATTTCAATCAGGTTATCTTGAATGCATCAGAATGAGAAAACAAACAGTTAAGCTATGATTTGCAGAGAATGAAAGTAAGAAGCATAATGTAGTTTATGTGCATAGTATTAAGAACTTATTTACATGCTTAGGTTAATAAGTTTAGCCTTTTGGAAAGAATTTAAAATCTGAAGTGCCAGTTTAATGATAAATAATTATTAAACCATGTACAATGCAATAACATCATTTAAATGAAAAATTCAAAGCCAAGTTCAGAGATGTAAACTATGGAGTGTCTAATTTTATGATAATGAAGTTGTTCTATTAAATCTTACCCTCTGGCAGTCCTGGAGTGAGGAAGCAGGCTCAAGGCAGTGAGTGGCACAGATTGAGTATTTCCTCTGCCCTCTCACTCACTCATTCACTTGCTCTTGCTGGCTATAAACTCTTCTTTGCCTTCCAACAGCCAATCACTGTCACGACCAAGGTGATGTCAGAACGTGGATTCTCACCAGAAAACCCCCAAACTTCAACACTTTTTCAAGACACAGGCTCAGTTGAATAAACAAGAAACGTGATTCTAGAGCCAAGAGGTTTGCATTGTGGAATTTAATTGAAGGTTTAGATGAAGATGAATAGTTTGGGCTCCGAATATGTATAATAATATACTGGATTTGAATTAAAATAAATAGCAAAGGATTTAACCTTTTAAAAATTTCATAATTATACAAGTTTTCACTATGTCGAAAGAAAGGAAAGCTTGCTGTCATTAGATATAATTTTACATTAGTTTAGCTAAAAAAAGAAAGAAAAACTAAATAATAAGGGAAAGGAGCAGATGAACCATCAATATTTTAATATCATTTGATGTTTCCTCCTGAAATATACTTCATTGACTCATAAATTAAAGTTGATATGATTAAGTCGGTCAGACTTTGTAAGATATAGTTGCTAAAACATGATGCTGAGTATAAAAGTTAGAACTTTTGAGAATCATACCACTGAGAGGCAGATTTTATATTTTGTTTTGTAAATTAAATCTCTGTATATTGTCCATTTATGTGGCCCTTCCTGTCGTGCATGTGAGGTCAGCTCATTTTTTTCTTGGGCTTCTATATATATCTTTTCTATTCATTTTCATATTTAATTTTTTTCCTATGAGAATAACAAAATGACTAGATCTAGCAGGAGTGATCCATTGTTTTTGAAATGATTCATGAAACCAACACCACAAAGAATGGATTGATAAACTAAAGTACTAATTTTTTAATTCACAAAGGGAAATCTAGCTTAATAGTTTGCATATTGTCCTAGTCTAGTCATTTTATTCTTCCCCCAGTTGCGAAGTCTGCTTGAGAAATCAAAAATTAATGAATATCATTTTTTTTTCTTTTTTTCTCTTATTTTTTTTTATTATTATACTTTAAGTTTTAGGGTACATGTGCACATTGTGCAGGTTAGTTACATACATATACATGTGCCATGCTGGTGTGCTGCACCGACTAACTCGTCATCTAGCATTAGGTATATCTCCCAATGCTATCCCTCCCCCCTCCCCCCACCCCACAACAGTCCCCAGAGTGTGATGTTCCCCTTCCTGTGTCCATGTGATCTCATTGTTCAATTCCCACCTATGAGTGAGAATATGTGGTGTTTGGTTTTTTGTTCTTGCGATAGTTTACTGAGAATGATGGTTTCCAATTTCATCCATGTCCGCACAAAGGACATGAACTCATCATTTTTTATGGCTGCATAGTATTCCATGGTGTATATGTGCCACATTTTCTTAATCCAGTCTATCATTGTTGGACATTTGGGTTGGTTCCAAGTCTTTGCTATTGTGAATAATGCCGCAATAAACATACGTGTGCATGTGTCTTTATAGCAGCATGATTTATAGTCCTTTGGGTATATACCCAGTAATGGGATGGCTGGGTCAAATGGTATTTCTAGTCCTAGATCCCTGAGGAATCGCCACACTGACTTCCACAATGGTTGAACTAGTTTACAGTCCCACCAACAGTGTAAAAGTGTTCCTATTTCTCCACATCCTCTCCAGCACCTGTTGTTTCCTGACTTTTTAATGATTGCCATTCTAACTGGTGTGAGATGGTATCTCATTGTGGTTTTGATTTGCATTTCTCTGATGGCCAGTGATGGTGAGCATTTTTTCATGTGTTTTTTGGCTGCATAAATGTCTTCTTTTGAGAAGTGTCTGTTCCTGTCCTTTGCCCACTTTTTGATGGAGTTGTTTGTTTTTTTCTTGTAAATTTGTTTGAGTTCATTGTAGATTCTGGATATTAGCCCTTTGTCAGATGAGTAGGTTGCAAAAATGTTCTCCCATTTTGTAGGTTGCCTGTTCACTCTGATGGTAGTTTCTTTTGCTGTGCAGAAGCTCTTTAGTTTAATTAGATCCCATTTGTCAATTTTGTCTTTTGTTGCCTTGCTTTTGGTGTTTTAGACATGAAGTCCTTGCCCATGCCTATGTCCTGAATGGTAATGCCTAGGTTTTCTTCTAGGGTTTTTATGGTTTTAGGTCTAACGTTTAAGTCTTTAATCCATCTTGAATTGATTTTTGTATAAGGTGTAAGGAAGGGATCCAGTTTCAGCTTTCTACATATGGCTAGCCAGTTTTCCCAGCACCATTTATTAAATAGGGAATCCTTTCCCCATTTCTTGTTTTTGTCAGGTTTGTCAAAGATCAGATAGTTGTAGATATGCTGCGTTATTTCTGATGGCTCTGTTCTGTTCCATTGATCTATATCTCTGTTTTGGTACCAGTACCATGCTGTTTTGGTTACTGTAGCCTTGTAGCATAGTTTGAAGTCAGGTAGTGTGAGGCCTCCAACTTTGTTCTTTTGGCTTAGGATTGACTTGGTGATGCGGGCTTTTTTTTGGTTCCATATGAACTTTAAAGTAGTTTTTTCCAATTCTGTGAACAAAGGCATTGGTAGCTTGATGGGGATGGCATTGAATCTGTAAATTACCTTGGGCAGTATGGCCATTTTCACGATATTGATTCTTCCTACCCATGAGCATGGAATGTTCTTCCATTTGTTTGTATCCTCTTTTATTTCCTTGAGCAGCAGTTTGTAGTTCTGCTTGAAGAGGTCCTTCACATCCCTTGTAAGTTGGATTCCTAGGTATTTTATTCTCTTTGAAGCAATTGTGAATGGGAGTTCACTCATGATTTGGCTCTCTGTTTGTCTGTTGTTGGTGTATAGGAATGCTTGTGATTTTTGCACATTGATTTTGTATCCTGAGACTTTGCTGAAGTTGCTTATCAGCTTAAGGAGATTTTGGGCTGAGACAATGGGGTTTTCTAGATATACAATCATGTCATCTGCAAACAGGGACAATTTGACTTCCTCTTTTCCTAATTGAATACCCTTTATTTCCTTCTCCTGCCTGATTGCCCTGGCCAGAACTTCCAACACTATGTTGAATAGGAGTGGTGAGAGAGGGCATCCCTGTCTTGTGCCAGTTTTCAAAGGGAATGCTTCCAGTTTTTGCCCATTCAGTATGATATTGGCTGTGGGTTTGTCATAGATAGCTCTTATTATTTTGAAATATGTCCCATCAATACCTAATTTATTGAGAGTTTTTAGCATGAAAAGTTGTTGAATTTTGTCAAAGGCCTTTTCTGCATCTATTGAGATAATCATGTGGTTTTTGTCTTTGGCTCTGTTTATATGCTGGATTACATTTATTGATTTGCATATATTGAACCAACCTTGCATCCCAGGGATGAAGCCCACTTGATCATGGTGGATAAGCTTTTTGATGTGCTGCTGGATTCAGTTTGCCAGTATTTTATTGAGGATTTTTGCATCAATGTTCATCAAGGATATTGGTCTAAAATTCTCTTTTTTGTTTGTGTCTCTGCCAGGCTTTGGTATCAGAATGATGCTGGCCTCATAAAATGAGTTAGGGAGGATTCCCTCTTTTTCTATTGATTGGAATAGTTTCAGAAGGAATGGTACCAGTTCCTCCTTGTATCTCTGGTAGAATTCAGCTGTGAATCCATCTGGTCCTGGACTCTTTTTGGTTGGTGAGCTATTGATTATTGCCACAATTTCAGATCCTGTTATTGGTCTATTCAGAGATTCAGCTTCTTCCTGGTTTAGTCTTGAGAGAGTGTATGTGTCAAGGAATTTATCCATTTCTTCTATATTTTCTAGTTTATTTGCGTAGAGGTGTTTGTAGTATTCTCTGATGGTAGTTTGTATTTCTGTGGGATCGGTGGTGATATCCCCTTTATCATTTTTTATTGTGTCTATTTGATTCTTCTCTCTTTTTTTCTTTATTAGTCTTGCTAGCAGTCTATCAATTTTGTTGATCCTTTCAAAAAACCAGCTCCTGGATTCATTAATTTTTTGAAGGGTTTTTTATGTCTCTATTTCCTTCAGTTCTGCTCTGAGTTTAGTTATTTCTAGCCTTCTGCTAACTTTTGAATGTGTTTGCTCTTGCTTTTCTAGTTCTTTTAATTGTGATGTTAGGGTGTCAATTTTGGATCTTTCCTGCTTTCTCTTGTGGGCATTTAGTGCTATAAATTTCCCTCTACACACTGCTTTGAATGCGTCCTAGAGATTCTGGTATGTTGTGTCTTTGTTCTCGTTGGTTTCAAAGAACATCTTTATTTCTGCCTTCATTTCGTTATGTACCCAGTAGTCATTCAGGAGCAGGTTGTTCAGTTTCCATGTAGTTGAGCGGTTTTGAGTGAGATTCTTAATCCTGAGTTCTAGTTTGATTGCACTGTGGTCTGAGAGATAGTTTGTTATAATTTCTGTTCTTTTACATTTGCTGAGGAGAGCTTTACTTCCAAGTATGTGGTCAATTTTGGAATAGGTGTGGTGTGGTGCTGAAAAAATGTATATTCTGTTGATTTAGATTCTTTGGATAAGTCATCTTTTCTTTCATAAAAGTTGGAAAATACAGACTCATAAAAAGAGAAGTGGGATACACTCTTTCAATTTAATTCAACCCCATCAATTTAGTTTAATTTACCAAACCTTGAATTATAGAGCTTTTCACTGAGCCATACTATGGTATACGATATGAGAAGAAAAACAAAAAAAAATGATTTCTGTCTAAAAATTTCACAGTTGTGCAAGGCAGATAGACATATAGCCATGGGATACAGTAACCTTAAATTATAGAGCTTTTCACTGAGCCATACCATGATATACAATATGAGAAGAAAAACAAAAAAAATGGTTTCTATCTAAAAATTTAACAGTTGTGCAAGGCAGATAGACATATAGCCATGGGATACAGTAACTTAAATATCTACAAGGTTCCGAGGCGCTATGGAATGAGAGAGGTTTACTACTAATTGGCAAAAGAGCAGTGGAGCTGGGCCCTTACACAAGAGTAGGAATTTGCTAGCTTGTCAAGAAGGAGAGGTTGTCAAGAAGGAGGAGAGAAACATTATTAGGAATGTGTTCAAAGGTTATAAAGGCATATGAAACCACATAACAACACCATCCTGTATTTACTGAGCGAGGGCTCACATGCGAATTCTTCACCTGCACTATTTCTTTCATTCTTCGTACACATAGAAAACAATTCTTTGAGATTATTCCCATTACAGAGGTGAGGTATATGAGACACAGTGCTGGTAAGTATGTCTTGTATTGCACAACTAGTAAATGGGGGAAATTCAAGGATCAAAGTCAAGTATGTCTAATTTTAGAGCCCACATTTTAATCACTACATATTCTTGCTGGCAGACCCAGAAAACTTCAATAATTCAATAGACTGGAATGTTGTGAGTGAAAGTAGTGACACATGAGGTTGGTCAGATAGGCAAAGCCAGATGATGGAGGGACCTATCTGTCACACTAAGGAGTATGAACTCCATCATGAAAACTGAGAAAAATAACATATTCAGATTTTCAGCTGGAAAAATCTTTTGTTAACAAGGCAGCAGTGACTGAAGAAGGCAAGATTGTTATGGAGAAGGGCAGCTTACAAAGGCTAATCATAGTGGTCCAATAAATCAACAATAAAGTCTGAAATAATGTAGTGACAGTGGGAGTGGTGAGGAGGGAACAAATGAGAGTGATGTTAGATAGATACAGTCAGTAAGACTTAGTAGAAGTAAGAGAGGTGGAGAAGCCTAGGATGACTTCTGGATTTCTGGCTTGGATAATTTTGTGAATGGCGCAACCATGTCTTACGCAATGCCGAATAGACCACCTGCTATGTTCTAGTCACTTAGCAAGCTTTTTTTGATAGTAACATGATGTAATGAAAGAGGTAGAGACTGAGACTCAAAAGTCTGAGGTTTCAGTCTTGACTCTCCCACTAACTTGACTCTACCTCTTAACCATTCTGAGACTTCAATTTAAACCATCTTTAAAAAATAAGAGAGTTTTCACCAAAAAGAAGAAACCAACCATTATGTGTACCTTCACACTCATGGAGCATTCTGACCAAATAAATGAACTTGAATCTGATCAGGCCTCTATATCTACCAGGTTAGAGGAAATACAAGGATAGAAGAACATGTAAAATAAGACCATTGAGACGCATTCAGGAAAATCCAGAACATGGGAAACTTTATTAGATGCATTACTTCATTTCTTCAATAAAATAGAAGGAAAAATAAAAAAGAAGGAAAGGGAAACTCAAATTATAAAGACTTTAGAGACATTTCTAAAGAAATTATGAAAGAATTGGAGAAATGTTGAATGCTGATCAGCATTTTATAGTATTAAGGAATGATTGTTATTATTAAGGAATTATATTGGTATTAAGTAATTAAATAAGTATATAATTAAGTATATATTAGTATTAAGGAATAGTATCATCACACCTAAAACTGATGTGATGATATTATTATTATTATTGTTACTTGGTTTTGAAAAGAATTCTTGTTTTTCAGAGATAAAATAGTTATCTGAGAGTGGAGAAATGATTAAAGATTGGCCATAAAATGATAATTGTCAAATTGTTAATGAATTAATGGTAAGTCATGATATTTATCTCCACTTTTGTATATGTTTGAAATGATCTATAAATAGTTTTTTAAGGAAATGATAGAACTATTATAGGTGACCTCTAAGACTGTTTCAATTTATAATATACTGTGATACCTTATTTTCAATACATCATTAACCCTAGCAAACCTTTTCCAACAGTCTTCTAGCTACTAAATTGATTAGATTTATTCATATATGCTCATTAAAGCATTTTTTCTAAGGAATAGTACTATCACAGTAAGAATCACAGATCCTTACTAACTTTGCTATTTCTATAATCAGGACTGTCCCAACAACACTTTTTACTGCAGTTCTCATGATCATATCATTCTTCTTCATTTAAACAGGTGATA
The DNA here is from genome assembly GCF_029289425.2 of Pan paniscus. NCBI lineage: Eukaryota > Metazoa > Chordata > Mammalia > Primates > Hominidae > Pan > Pan paniscus. Next base: position 85,799,311 of record NC_073252.2, on the reverse strand, counting down.
AATCGATTCTCTTAGATGGTATGTGAACATAGATTCATTTCATTGGCCCGCCATGACCAACTGCTCTGTAAGATGAATCCATTCTGGCAAAACCCCACACTCACTGTAATGTACCTGCCACATATACTCAGTTGTCAAATCCTATTAATACCACTTTCATGTTTCCTTAGAATCCAACCTTCTCCCTTCTTTCCTGTCAGTTCTGTCTTTGTTCAAGTTCTCATTACTACTTTCCAGGCTACAGTAGTAATATTCTAATCCCAGGCACTTGCCTATTTCCCCTTACAATCAATTCTATGGCTATAGGATTTGGAATCAAATATTAAAATCTTAGTGCTGTCTTTTGCTAGCTTTTATTTTTAAAATTTTCAAACTTTTTCAAATTTTATTTTATCTTGGAAAGAACACTTAACATGAGATCTACTGTCTTAAATTTTTAAGTGTACAGTACAATACTGTTTGGTATAGGCACAATGTTATACAGCAGATCTCAAGAACTTCAGCATTTCGCATAAGTGAGAGTTTATGCCTATTGATTAGCAACTTCTCATTTTCCTTTTCCACTAGCTCTGGACAACCACCATTTCATTCTTTGATTCCATGAGTTTGACTATGTTAAATATCTCATACAAATGGAATTATGCCACGTTTGTTCTTCCGTGACTGGCTAATTTCACTTAGCGTAATGTCCCCAAAGTTCATCCATGTTGCCTCATATTTCAGACTTTCCCTCTTTTTTAAGGTTGAATAATATTCCATTGTATGCATATACCACATTTTCTTTATCCATTTATTCATTGATGGACATTTAGGTTGTTTCCATATCTAGCTATTGTGAATAGTGCTGCAACAAACATGGAGTGCTAGTATCTCTTTGAGATTGGATTCAGATTCCTTTGGGTAAGTACCCAGAAGTAGGGTTGCTGTATCATATACAGACAATCCCCAACTTACAATGGTTTATGACTTTTTTGACATTACAGTGAGTGAAAGTGATACATTCAATAGAAATCATACTTTGAGCACCCATACAGCCTTTCTGTTTTTCACTTTCAGTACAGTATTCAATAAATTACATGAGATATTCAACACTTTATTATAAAATAGTCTGTATGTTAGATGATTTTGCCTAACTATAGGTTAATGTAAGTGTCCTGAGCACATTTAAGGTAGGCTAGGCCAAGCTATGATGTTCAGTATTAAATGCATTTTTGACTTAATAATATTTTCAACTTACAATGGGTTTATCAGGATGTAACCCCATCATAAGTTGAGAAACATCTGTAGTTCTATTTTTAATTTTTTGAGGAAACTTTATTCTATTTTCTGCAGCAGCTGCAACATTTTGCATTCCCACCAACAATGTACAAGGATTCCAGTTTCTCCACATCCTTGCCAACACTTGTACTTTTTGTTTTTATAATAGCCATCCTAACTGGTATGAGGTGCTATCTCACTGTGGTTTTTATTTGCAATTTCCTCATGATAAGAGACATTGAGTGTCTCTTTATACATGTGGACCAAATGTATGTCTTATTTGCAGAAATGTCTATTTAAGTCTTCAGCCAATTTTAATTGAATCATTAGGTTTTTAAAGTTGATTTGTAGGAGTTTAAACATATATTTTGGAAATTAACCACTTATTAGATAGACGGTTTGCAAATAGTTTCTCCCATTTCATAAGCTGCCTTCTTGCTAGCTTTTGACTTTGGGCAAAGCTCCCTCAATCTAAAAATATCTAGACCCTAGCTCCCTTTCCAAACTCATTTAGTCTTCCTTGCTTGCTAGAATACATTTCAAGATGCCTTATATAAGACTCATGAATAGCCAAGACTGAAAAAGGAGATAAATACTTTTCAAACATATTTTCATGTAAAGTCTCTTTGCAGCTCTTATTTGAAAGCTTAAGAAGCTAGAATTTTTTGGATTCTAGCTTAGAATGACATAATTTTTATGTCAAAATTTTATATGATGAAATTTTTCTATCAGAAAAATGTTAAAATATTGGCTATGCTAACATTATATTTATCTCTAAACTCTCTGCTATTTCTTTCATATCCTCTACATCCAGCTTGCTCTCTGAAACCAAAACGTAGTATCTAGTTTGGGCACCAACCCTCACCTTTACAGTATTCTGCTGAGCTGTCTGGACATCACTATAATTACTCTTTAATCCTCCACTACTAGACCCTTTGATAGGCAATCTAAGAACATTTCATGCCCCTTTAACCTCCTAATTTCCAGTATGCATTCTGCCTTCCATCCAGCCTTATCTGCTCAAACTTTGCCTAGTTTTTCCATCACTAAGTATCTAGGTCTATGACTTTATACAATCAGTCAACTACTGTTATTTATTGAGGGCTTGTAAGTCTGAGTGGTGAGGGATAAAAGAGACAGGTTTCATCCTGGGAACTTAAAGGAATCACAGCTCTACCTCTTCTCTTTTGTCCCAGGTCTCCCCTGTTTATGTGAAGGTCAAGTAGTGCTCTTCCTAACCCCACCCAATTTCCCAGCAAAACCTTCATGTATTCCGTAAGCCAGAAATAACAAATACCAAACTTGTACCTACTATAGATGCTTATTTAAGACCATCATGTTCTCTTACTATAATATTGTGTCCTTATGCGGTGGTGGTGGTGGTGGTTGTGTGTGTCCATGTCATCTGTTTTTTATTGTGATTTACTGAAGGGCAAGGATTGCATCTGTTTAAATTGCTTTATATGGAGTCAGGGAAACCACATCTATGGTTATTTACATGAGACTAGAAGTTCTCACAGAATTTGACATCAGGTGAATTAGTAAGATGTCTCAATTGAGTCCTTGCCCTTTCTAAAAGAGAGGTCGAAGTTTAACACACAACACTGTTTGCAGATGATAGATCTGAGGGCAGAGTACTTGTAGACTCTTCTCTTGATGTGATTCCTGTAGCCAAAGGAAAGCTCTTGAATTCATTTTCCTCCTTCCCAATCTTCATTATTCAAGATTTAGGAATCTTGAATAAGCGAATGAAGGTTAAATCTTGCTGGATCTATCTGTAGCCTTCCCAGGCAACTTTCTCTCCCAACTGTATTATCGATTTCTCCCTATTGGCTCTTTTTCATTGGCATTTAATTTTCAAGTCTCTTCCATAAAACAAAGAAACAAAAACGTTCTCTTGCTCATACACATTTACACCTAGTTTCTCATAGATCGCTTGCTTTCTTTTCACAGCCAAGCTTCTACAAACTTGCCAACATTTGATGACTTAATTTCTTCACCATCTACTCACTCCTCAACCTACTGCAATATCACCTTTGCCTCCGCAACTCTGGAAACAGGTACCAATGACTTCTTTCTTGCTAATCTATGAGTTCTTGCTTGTTAACTGGAATGGACACTTTTCAGTCACTTTCCCACATGGTTTCTATGGCAGTTCACACCACCAACTGTTTCATCCTCTTTCAAAAGCTCTACCTTTCCACCATACCCATGGTACTGCACGGTCTGATTTTCCTCCTCCCTCCCTTCATGCTACTTCTCAGATGCTCCTATGTGCTGTTCTTTCTTTGTGTTCTGATGTTCACATTCTCAGGGCTCTGTCCTTGTCCATTTCCTCTTCTCATTCTGCAGTCTCTTTGGATGACTCCTCTCATTCTCATGGCTTCAGTTACACATCTGTTACTTTAATACAGATTTTCCTCTTTTGCTTCAGGGTCACATAACAAACTTATAATGGAAATCTCCACTTGCAAGTTCCAAAATTATCTCAAATTCCCAACTATCTTTTTCCTGTATTCTTTGTCCATTTGGTCAAGCTGGAAGTATGGTTGTCATCCTAATCACCTACCTGTTCCTTAACCCTACCTGCTCACTGTAGGCCTGTCCATTCCTGTCAACTCTACACCCCTCGAATCTTACTACTATCTCTATCACTACTGCTATTATCTTATTTGAGGCCACTATTGCCTCATCTGAGTTAATACAAGAGCCTCTTTATTGTCTTCCCTTCAATCCATTTTTCGCACTGTGGCCAAAGCAAACTTTCTAAAATACCACTAATATATTTTAAATTTCTGCTTAAAGTCTTCCATGACTGGGATACACTCAGGATACAATATCAGCTTCTCAGAGTTTCCTAGAAAACCCTTCATGATCTGACTCTTACATACAATTCCAGGCCCACCCCTTTTACGTCTGTCCCTCACAGTAAGCTCAGTCATTTAAAAATATTTCACTTCCTTCTTCGCACCTCGCATCTTTTTCTCAGGGTCTCTGCACATCCTACCTTTGTCTATCTAACTCTGGTCTGTCTTTCAGGACTCAGTTCTGAAGTCACATCCTGCAGGAAGCCTGCCCCTATTCCCATCTCAACCATGGCTGGATCTACCTCTCCATACGTTTCCGTAGCACCCCTGTGGTGGTGCCGAACCTTCTCTACTGTGGCTGGTCGCCTCTCTCTCATACCCTCTAGATTATGAGTTGCTGAGAATAGGAACAATCTTTTATCTGTCATTATATCTCCAGCCAAAGTGCCTGAAGTATCTCCACACAGTGCCTGAATTAGAGCATGTATTCAATAAATATTCTTGAAATAATGCCTAATAAATAACGAATAGAAGACCATCTATTCCAGTGTTTCTGAACCATTTCTTTCATTATTGTTCTGCTAAAGAGCAAAATTTAATTTAATTTAAAGTCTCCTTATGGAGAGAAATTAAATACCAAGGGGTGGACAACTCCTTTGCAGATGAATTGGTAGAGCTCAGCAGAGCCCAGAGCACCAGGATACATTACTTTTCTTGAAGACCTCAAAAGTCTTGCCAAGAGCTAGTAGAGCAGACAGAGGCACTGAAAGCCTTAACTTTATGGCAGGCTTTGGCCAGTAAACAAAAACTACTCTGAAGGTAGACACATGTGCTTTGAAATGATTATCTTCCTAATATCATGAGAAAAAAATAGCAAATTTAAGTTATTTTTGTTGTGCTCTGATTTGCTATTCATTTGGTTTTTCTGTACAAATTCATTATTGTTTCTAGATTTCTGTATGACATGATGATAAACAATGAAATTGGCTTATAGTCTCAAGAAAAAGGAATAAGATTTCGTTGGATAGGGTTGAGCTTTGGAGGGCTATAAACAATTGTAATATCTAAGATTTTTTTGTACTCCTAAGAACCATTCCCCAATGGGACAATATTATTTTCTTTGAGAATGCAAGTCTATCAGTATTGCTTTTTGCTCTGAGAGATTGAATAAGAAGCTCGTAGCTCATCCGTAGGAACAATATTGATAGCCATTATAGAATGTGTTTTCTGAATAGGTTTGTGGCCAATGAAATTAAAGACCTATTTTAAAATGTGTAAAATTTTTTAAACCTCTCTTTCCTGCCAGATTTATACTCAAGGTATCTTAGTCAGTTTAGGCTGTGATAGCAGAATTCCATAGACTGGGTGGTTTAAACAACACACATTTATTTCTCAGAGTTCTGGAAGCTGGGAAATCTAAGAGTAAGGAGATGGCAGATCTGTGTCTGGTGAGGGCCCTCCTCCTGGTTTGCAAGTGGCTGCCTTCTTCCTGTGTCCTCACATGGTGAGAAATGAATCTCTTCTCTCTTCCTACTTTTACGAGGGCATTAATCCCATCATGAGGCCCCATCCCATGACCTAACCTAATTCTAATTAACTCCCAAAGACTCCACCTCCAAATACCATTACATTAGAGATTAGGGTTTCAACATATGGATTTTGGCGGGGACACAGCATTCAGTCCAGAGCAAGGGACTCACTCTCATTTGACTCAAACTGAACAGCTTAACAAAATAGGATGAATGACTCTAAATCAACTGAAAAGAGAAATGTTGTTTTAATCATATACAATATTCATCTAAACAAGCTACAAGGTTTCTACCTAAAATTAGCCTTCAGGAGGAGGGATTTGCCTTGCAAATTGTCTTACATATTATGGGACACTTGTTGACTTCCTTTATATTGAACAATTAGTTTAGGCCAAACTCTAGATTCTGATCTATTGCTTTATCTCTCTCAACCACTACACAAGCATAAGGGTAGTATCTCTGGTTTTTCACACTCTAGTAAATGCTGTACCTAAAATTGCCAAAACAAAAGGCGAATCAAATACGTCTGTGATTTTACCAATGATAAATGTGGCATTAAAATTTTTTTTTTCGGCTTTTCGTCTTCAGCTCTCCTTCTTCTCAGAAACCCCTGGGTTCTTCACAGATTTTCGCACATCCAGACGCTGAGCCACCCCGCACCTAGGATGCTATGTGGAAGCCGAAGCCACACCTCCCACATGGCCCCTCTGGCCAGCCGGGCATCTCAGGTGAGAACTGCACACAGGCCCACAGCAGCAGCTCCACAGCCAGCAGCAGCACCCTCTCTGCAGTTGGCTCTCCTGCTGCTGTGCCCTTGCAGCCAGGTCTGATGCCCAGATGGCAACCATAGCAGTTGGCGTGGCTGTGGGCTCTGCTGTTGGGCACACATTAGGTCATGCCATCACTGGAGGCTTCCATGGAGGAAGTAATGCTGAGCCTTGCAAGGCCCCACATCACTTATCAGGAGCCTCAGGGAACCCAGCCGGCACAGGGGCAGGCTTACTTATATGAGATAAAGCCATTTTTGGAATATGCTCAGAACCTGAGTGACATAAATCTCTGTAAGAGTTTCGATGAGGTGCTGAAACAGTGCAGACTTGCAAATGAATTGGCCAAAGAAATGGAAAATTGGCTGTTATGACCAAGTTAGTTTAGTATAAAAATATAATTGGTAGTGAAGATATAAAGTGTAAAACCATCAGTTAAACCCCTTCTGTGTCATTCATAGCTTCCTTGCTGCAGAATTGAAATGGAAGAGAGTGTTCTTACTTTGTAGAATTTCATTAAGATGGGGTATACTTTGGGGCTGGGCAAATGTTTGTGTGGCCTCCTTCTACCAGCTATTATGATTTTATTCTTTGTGAGTTAATTAGAATAAAGTGATTTTCTTCCAAAATTTTTGTTCCTGGAAACATCTTGTCATAATAATCCGAGCGTGTGCATTCTCAAAGCTTTTAATATTTTCATCAAACTCCTTCACACTGTTGTTGTTGTTGTTGTTGTTGTTGTTGTTGTTTGAGGTGAAGTTTCACTCTGTACCCCAGGCTGAAATGCAATGGCATGACATCGGCTCACTGCAACCTCCGCCTCCTGGGTTCAAGCAATTCTCCCACCTTAGCCTCCTGAGTAGCTGGGACTATAGGCGCATGCTACCATGTCTGGCTAATTTTTTGTATTTTTTTTAGTAGAGACGGGGTTTCACCATGTTGGCAAGGCTGGTCTCAAACTCCGGACCTCAAGTGATTCACCCACCTCGGCCTTCCAAAGTGCTCGGATTACAGGCATGATTACAGGCCACCGCGCCCGGCCTCACTAACTATGAAGTTAAAGAAGCAGTGCTTCACAGTTAGATGATTTCCAGGCTTCATTCTCATTCATTTATTCACTGAATACATATTTATCGAGTCTACCAGGTGTCATTACATACTTTGTTCTGGGCTCTGGGAATATAATAGTGACAAAATCCCTCCATATATTTTAGTAGGGAGACAGATGATATATACAATAAATAAGCAATTATATAATGCTTAGAGTGTGATAGAGTAATAAGTGAAAAGTTAAAAAAAGGTCAAAAAAATAATGGAGGAGGGTGTTCAAAATCATCTACATTTGCCTTCAAATGAATCTAAACTGCGGTAAACTCATTTGATTTCTTAAGCTTCTGTTTGAATCCCCTCCCTCCTAATAGAGAATTATTCTCTTTCTAGTGGAATATTTTAGTTATTTTTAAATATGATTAATCTTAAGCATTGAACAAAAAAATTAAATATATGTATTCTTGAAAATTTCTAGACACAAGTTGGCCAAGAAACTTTTGGAGTAATCTTGTTACTGAGAAAATGGACATTGCTATTTATTCAAGGACATAGAGCAAGTGACAAAAGTAACTGTATTGGCATGCTTAGACATACCAGCCTTCCAGTAAACATGGTGGATTTCTTCCCCATTCTATACCAGCCACAGTGAAGGAAAAAACAAACAAACAAAAACCTTTTTCTACAAATGGACAGACGAGGGAATAATTTTGAACTTGCTCTTTATGTAACAATATTCTTCGACTCTCTGTATTTTCACCCAGAAACAAATTTTTTACTTACTAGAGAGGTTTCATGGTATTATTTGATTATTCAGTAACTTTTAGAATAACCTGAACGTTTCATGAGTGTTCATTTTATGGTGTTAAAATGCCAATTTTTTGAAATCAAATCAGCACATTCTTTGGTAAAGAACTGAGAAATCTGTTCTCAGAAATCATCATTTCAGAAATTCCACAATTGACAAATATAGTCTTTTAGTTACTAGGTAGGTTATATTTTTGGTGTCCCCTAGGTTTTCCACTGCCTCGGACCTTCTGCAATGATGACAATAATAATAGTTTGTGATTCCACAAAAAACAAATCACTGCCAGTCTTCGGTTGTGGTCTTGTAATTTTGTATGATATGGCTCATTCTGTTGCATCAACCATAAAGGTTACAACACTCACTGGACCTCTGAGACCAGCTGGTCACTTAGTGGACATTTATTGAGAATTATAGTGATATTTTCTGCTTGAATGTGTCCAATGTGGATTCTTAAGGATATCTGTGGCCTAGTGCATTCCAAGCAAGTTTCTCCCCCTTGAAAGAATAATCTCCTTAAGTATGTCTCATTTTCTTGTAGCTGATTTTTTTTTTCTTGACTAGGGTTTCTCTGTCCTAAAAATGTCTAGTTTTAGGTTTTTTTTTTTTCTTTTTTTATGTTGACATTCTCTAGTTACTTAATTGCTTTTCTTCTATTCCCAAATAACTCTCTGCATTGCTGTCATGGTATTGCACATATAAAAAGAACTTACTAAGTAAGAGACTGATGAAATGACTGCTTTTGTGTGTGTGTCCCTTTTTGCAGAGGATGAGGTCTTCCTACTATACCATAACTTGACTAGGGATATAATTTCTGTCCTCCTCCTAATTCCTATCCACCATTCTAAATATTAAAATATCAGTTATTTAGATTCAAAATTTTAAATACCTACGAAATGCATCTGTTCGAGGGATTTTGAAAGTCAAGATGGTTATCTATGCCTTTGTACTCTCCAGGCATGGCCATGTTCAGAGGCAAAGGATGTGACAAACGTCTCTCTTTGGTTTTTAAAACTAAAACTTTTTAAACAATTTATAATAAAATCAAATAGAAGAAAGTAATGATGAGTTAAAGGATAGGCCAACATCGGAATAAAATAAATTAGATTAAGCAAGAAATGTAACAACTCTGGAAAACATGAACTTTTCTCACTGTCATCACCACCACCATCAAAAATGTTAAAATGCCTATTTTCACCTGATACCTGGCAGTCTTCCTTCTGGAAGAAAAATAACCTCTATATTTAAAAAAATATGTTTCAATTTTATATAGAAATACCTAAAAATCTAGAAGTAGTCATTCCTTGATAGAAATATTGGCTCAAATGAAATAGTCAAAATAGGCCAGATTTAGTCTTCCATGGTATAAGGAAAATCTTAAGGACAATTATGGGATGATGGACTGGAGAGTTCATTAAAATTTCAAGTTTTGTGAAAAACACATGGAACTCATTTTTCTTTAAATGTGATGAGCTGGCATCAGGAGATGATGTCCTCTCTTGGTCGTGTGGTTTTACATCAAGGGTGGGGGTCAAAGGATTTGCCTACAATTTCAGGCTGATTCAAAACCAGAGCCAAGTTCTCCTTGTAATTATGTTTTCCTGTAATAGCTCAAAAGCTCTGCTCCTCATTCAGATTCATACTTTATTAAGGTAAATTGGAAGAGTCTTTGCATATGTTGGTGCTACTGTATCAAACAGTGAGAAGCTGCCACCCAAGAGAAGCCAGAATTGGTCTTTGTGGTAAAATGAGTGTTGGCCACCATGAGAAACAGAAGTTTTCCATGAATTCGGGTGTTTTAAAATTGGTAGTAGATACTGTTCAAGGCTAGAGAGGAAAGTCACAAAAGAATAGGTTATTCGACAACAACAAAATCTAAAAGACTTCAATGAAGGCAGCAGAGTGGATCAAATGAGGCATTGGCTTGCATGGGGGCTGCTATCCAGTTCAGGGGACCGTGGAGAAGTTGTAAGCACAGTATCGGTGATAGCTAGGGTAACAGGTGCGAGCAAAGAAGGTGGCAGAAAAAGATGGGCCTAATGGAGAAAGTAAATGCCTTACTGTGCCTAATCATAAGAAAGAAACTAAACACCTTACTCTGCCTAATCATAAGAAAGACACAAGAAAATTCAGAACTTGACAAAGCTCTTCCATGGCACTAGTGGGAGGAAAAAATTGCTTCATTCATTTCCTAAAATAAAATTTATATTTGAAGAAAGAGGGCGTTTGGTTAGCACAATATAGCCATTTGTTTCAAAATTTAAAGAAAGAACGATTGCAATTTTCTGAAACACATTCTTGCTAAGCTATAATATTCCATTGCTGCCTCTTCATTACTCCACTTTCCATTTAAGTTACACTTGATATTACTATGTAATTTATAGCTAGATTTAATGTTGGCTGATTTGTCAATTGTCATTCACTTTATAATAAATGCAAAAGACATTTTAAACACTTGAGAGGTAATCATTATATGTCAGTTACTGTCATTTACTCTTTATAAAAACCATATCATAAATAGTAGGTTTTAATAAATACCTTGATCATAATGTAAAGACTTTCCATTGCATTGTTCAAACTTTGTTCTATAGATATACCTAGACAGTGAAGGAGTCAACCCCAAGTTAGTAAGGTAGTTCATTACTCACTCACAAGACTATTACTCACTCTAAGCAGAATAACGAACAAAACTGAAATTGATGTAAATCATACGTGTAAGTTTCAGAGCAATGCAGTTATTCACAGCATGCTTGGGAAAAATGAGAGATGCCATTTCCTGGAGCACAGTGGGTTGTGGCCTTCTTTGATTATGGCAGAACATTGAATTACATTTTCTGATTAACATTATACTCTTTACATTGTCTTTTCTTTTCCATTAATTTTGAAGATAGATCTAATTATTGTGACTGATATAAAAACTCTGAGTGGAAAAAGTTATGGGATAGAAATTGTTACTCTTAAACCTAAAATGTTTGCAGAGTTATGCTAAATGGTGTTTATGCTTTTCAGTGCTTCTTCTGAATAGAAGTTAATAAATGTGACTTCTTATTAATGTTAAGAAGGAATGAGTAGAGGTTTGCAGTAAAAATACCTAAATTCTTCAACTTATATGAAATTACCAAGTTGACAAATCAGTCTTAGACAATAGCATTTTAACCTTAGAGCAGTAACAAGAAGGTTTACTTCTTTGACCATTGCAGTAATCAATTTACAGGAAACCTGGGAATGAAGTCAAATATAGGAAAATAAATTTTAAATGGTGTGGTGATTTTATTGATTATTTTTGAACATTTTAAAAATCGATAGACCACAGCTTCTGCAGTTAAAACTGAATAAGAAAGATTGAAATGAGAAGAGAAACGAGAGGGATTAGCTTTCTTGGAGAATTACATGGTCATGATTTTCACCCAGAAATAGCTGCTACCCACATTGGACATTACTCAAAACTTTTATCCCTTCACCAGAGGACTATTTTTCTCTTCAATTCACATAACACCAGCAAGCTAGAGACTTACTTCTGTACCTAATGGCTGTGAAGTAGGAGATTTGTAGCCTCTTAATTTCAGCTTTTTCATAAGCTCCAAATTTATATTTCCACAAGCCAGTAGTAATAGAAGCCAGTTTTTCTCTTCGTTAGTCTTTGATATTACAGGCAACAGATGCTTCAAAGTTTCTTTCTTTCATTCATCCATCCATCCATCCATCCATCCATCCATCCATCCATCCATCATTTCACCACTTACTATGGACCAGGCACAGTGAAAAATGGATGCTGAAGATACAAAGATAATTAAAGCAAGAGCTTTGTTCATATTTTTTTGTGAGGAGGCTCACCAGTAACACTTTAATATCCATATTCTGAGATGGCTAAACAAACCAACTGCAATGCTTTTTATAATATTTCTTCACTTGACATTTTTTCTTTCTCAACAGACAGCAAGCTTATCAAAACTAAATCAAAGAAACACATTCTAGGAAACTTTAAAACGATTCCAGTGTGGGTGTTTAGTGTGAATTTAGTTGATATGAGATATTTCTTTTTATTGTTTTAGACATATGAAGACTGCTTTCACCAACTCCTACATGAATTTATTTCATTTCCAGAGTACTGGAAATCAATTTTCCTGCCCTTTACTACAAGGTTTCTTCTATTACCTTACAGTAGTGTTCACATTCACATTATTTTTGGAATCATACCAAAGTTCTAGGCACTACAAATGGAATTACATTTTTCCACATTCACAGCAAGGGAAAGCCTTGTGGTCCCACATGAAACTTCTAGGTGCTCCTATATACATGGAGGGCGGTGGCCCAGCAGCTTCCAACCAACAGACAAGGCTGAGGGGAAAACTATGGACTATTTTAAATTTAGCTCTGTAGATTATCTAACTCTAAAGAGTATGTTTTCTTTTTGTTTTCCCTCAAAATTATGTCATGTTTTGGCCCGTGGATCTGTTTGTGTCCACGTAAGGCAGGGTTGATGCAGTAATCCAAACATATTCCATGCTGACAGATGCACTTAGCAGAGTTTCAAAGCTGATAGGGCTTAAGGAGGCACTAGAATATAGATTAACCGTTAAGCCTTTAACAAACTAAGTTTTTAAACCAAGGTATAAATACATATAATAAAATGCATGGATGTTAATTATATAGTTCAACCAGTTTTAATAAATGTTTATATCCCGATAAACACATAAAGCGTTTCCATTACACTGGAAAGTTGCCTCACATCTTTTTCTGGTTTCTGTTTGCGAGAGACAACCACTATTCTGATTTTTATTCCATAGATTAGTTTGCCTTTTCTTGAACTTTATAGAAACAGAATGGTATAATAAGTTTCATTTTGAGTCTAACTTCTTTTTCTGAGCATAATACTTTTTGTATCTATTCATTTGCAAGCATGTATCAGTAGCTCATTGTTTTTATTGACAAATAGTATTCCATTACATAAAGATACCACAACATGGTTATTCATACTCCTATTGATGGACATTTGGTTTCTTTCCATTTTTTCTCTCATAAAAAAGCTGCAATGAACATACATGTACCCATCTTTTTATGTCCAACATGTTTAATTTTAAATTTAAGTTATAATGAAGACAGAGCATTGACAAACTTTAGTCAAGTGGGTGCCTTGAGTAGATTCAGAGTATAAACAAGATGGACAAGGATGAACGCAATGCACTCAGTAGGCTCCCTCAGCAGGGGAAACATCAGGACTCACCAACAGCTCTACACGGTAGCGCTCTCACATCAGCTCCCAGCACTTCCACCAGACTGCTTTGCGAGCTGTCATGGAAGTAAATAGACATGAGGTAGAGACGTACTGTGGAAAGGCATACTTGGAGCCAGACATACCTGGGTAAAGTCCTGACACAGTTCCCTAAGACAAAATAGTTGAGCTGAGCCCCAACCCTCAGTCTTCTCATCTATGAAATCATTTCCACCTTGATAGGTATAAAAATTAAATGGGATGTGCTAGTTAATGTCATGCCAAATTTAATGATGACATTCTAGAGAATGTCATCAGAGATATGGTAATTTCTATAGGTAAACATATATATACACAAACATATATACACAAAATAAATATACACATGTATATATATGTGTGTGTGAGTGTGTGTGTATATTAGACAAAATACATTCAGACTGCAATTTGAGCACTAGTTCATACTGTATAGATAGTGGGATGATTTAAATTTTAAAAACTTTTTTGTCTGTTTTATGTACGTGATTCTGTGGTTGAGCCCACATAAAGAAAGTTGATGCACTAAATTAAACATGCTCCAATGGATAACCTCCCTGATGTCAGTGGCTTAAAAAATAAACGTCCAATCTGCGTTTTTCTGGCTGGTGGTAGGATTAGTAGCTGTTCTCCATATCGTGCTATAGGCCAGCCAGGCAGGCTGTCCTATTGTCAGGCAGATGGAGTTCTGACATCTTCAACCTGTGGGCTTCCAAGTCACACTGGCCATAAACATGCAAATAGCAGATGGAGGAAAAGAGATAGGATCATGTTTTGGGAGATTTTATTTTGGGGAGGACCAAAACAGTACACATCATTTCCATTTATTTTCCACCAGCTGTAATTCAGTCACTTGGCAACAGCTGACTGACTGCAAGGGACGCTGGGAAATATGGTGCCACTGTAAGAATAGGAAGAAGAGGGAACAGTTGGTGGTCACTTAGCAGCACCTGGCATATAGCAAGCATTCCACGAATGTTAGTTTCCTTCTCCTTTCCTCAATAACTACTCATGGGAGGACTCCCATGGCCTTTTTTCTCAAGAACTATCTTCTTATTCCAAGTAGAGCCCATTAGTCTAGCATCTGAATTGCTCCCTAATCACACAGGAAAACCTCAGGATACACGTTGAAAAGGAATCAGTCATATTTTAGACATGGTACAGGAAAGTACAAACATAAATTGATATCTCTCACTAAGATTAAAGGAAGCTTTTGAAGCTAATTCTGTGCTTCATGACATCCAAAGTAAGGAAATATGAGCAAAGAGTTTGTAGTAGAACCCCTGAAAAGATTAAGATACCCTCCCATGTGATATTTAAATTTTTTTAACTAGAAGATACTTCAACAAACATTTTTCCATGATGTCTAATTTGATGCATTTTAAACAAAATTTGAAATAGCAAACCCCTTAAAAAATGATTTTGGTTAGCAAAGGCATGGAATCAACCCAAATGCCCATCAATAATATACTGGATAAAGAAAATGTGGTACAGATACACAATGGGATACTATGCAGCCATAAAAAGGAATAAGATCATGCTCTTTGCAGGGACATGGATGGAGCTGGAAGCCATTATCCTCAGCAAACTAACACAGGAACAGAAAACCAGACACTGCATGTTCTCACTTATAAGTGGGAGCTGAAAAATGAGAACACATGGACACAGGGAGGGGAACTACACACACTGGGGCCTGGAGGGCATCAGGATAAATAGCTAATGCATGTGGGGCTTAATACCTAGGTGACGATTTGATAGGTACAGGAAACCACCATCGTACACTTTTACCTATAAAACAAACCTGCACATCCTGCACATGTATCCCAGAACTTAAAATTAAAATTAAATTAAATTAAATTAGAAAAAATGATTTTGGTGTCTTCACTCTGTTGGCATTGTTAAGTATATGCTTAGCATAGCTGTTGGGTAAATCCAGCATTGATTATAGCTCCTGGGGGAACCAACAACAGTGTTAGCAATGATAAAAGCCAAACATTTTGGAAGGGTAGAGAAACTTCAATCTAAACTCTTAGAGGAATTTGTCCTGTAGATTTATATAAGGTACAGTAAAAGTAATAATAATTTACATACTTGTTGGTATTTAACCCCAAAACGAAGAGATGTTGAATACTTCTTAATGTGGATATGTAATGACCGGATGAAAAATACTTCAGAAAATTCTCTTCTCTCCTGATGACATATTCCTAGCTATCTCAATCCAGAAGTTGCATAGAAGTAGTTATAACCTCTGAGTCAATTATTGTCAGGAGAAACTTTTACATATTCATGATGCCAAAATCTACATAGATAGATTTGTTTAATGTGCCTAACATCAAGATAGATAGTATTAAACTCAAAGATTAAACTAAAATGGTCATTGGAGTTTTATTTTTGCATTTGACGGACACTTTATGACCCGGTTCTCCTGGAAATTAAGCATTCTCCAAGGAGATTCTTTTATGTTAAAGGTTGGCATTTGGTTGACTCTTAGACTCAGACATTGAAGACCATGGTCATCTCTCACATTCTGTGAATTTAAAAAAAAATTCTGATCATCCAAACAAATCTAAGTTTCCTTATCATAAAAGCCTTGACTGTAATCGAGGGGCCCTGTAATCAACACTATGAGGAGGCAGAATTCCCTGGCCAGAGAAGTCAGACCCTTGGTATTTCATAGCAAAGCACTGTCTTCTGCATCGTTGGCCCTGGTATCTAAAGCATCTGGTTTTTCTTCAAATAAAAAACATATATCATCTATTTTTAGGTGGAACCAGTGAGGCCAGGCATATCTTGTCTGCTGTGTAGATTACAGATCTACTCAAATGCCCAACTGAGACCATTAATATCAAAGGAACACATTTGAAACCAGGCTTAGTGGCTCACGCTTGTAATCCCAGCACTTTAGGAGGCTGAGGCAGGAGGATGGCTTGAGCTCAGGAGTTCGAGATCAGCCTGGTCAACATGGTGAGACCTCTGTCTCTATTAAAATTTGTAAAAATTAGCCAGGCATGGTGGCACGTGCCTGTTGTCCCAGCTATTTAGAAGGCTGAGGTGGGAGGATTGCTTGAGCCCATGTGGTTGAGCCTGCAGTGAATCGTGATATCATGCTACTCCACTCCAGCCTGGGAGACAAAGCAAGACCCTGTCACAAAAAAATAAAAATTTAAATTTAAATTTTTAAAAAATCGAAATGATAATTATTCACTCACTTGTAGGCAGCTCCAGATTTATCCATATTTCTACTCATAGAACCAGAAATCCATTGCCTCCACAGACTTTTTATACAACTGAAACTTGCTATTATGCCCTCCTTCAATTTTAAAATATATTATTTTCTGACAATTGATACTACTAATTTTAGAGGGAAAAAGAGAAAATATAGTGAAGGGCAAGAAAGAAAGTTAAAATTATTCTTAAACTTACCACTTAGCTAACTGATGTTAAGGTTGGGTGCGTGCCCCTCCAGTCTTTTAGTTACAGATGTAGTTAAAATACCCTCTGTACCTTTCTGATTCCTGTTTTCCTCCCACCCCCTACCCTCCCCTAATCATATAACATTTGGCAGTACCTCTAGGGCTTCTCTAGATTATTAAAAATATTTTAAAACCTAATCTTTTATTGCTGCATAATATTCTTCCACATCTATGTATCATAATTTCTTTATTCCTATTGTTGAATGTTTACATTTAAAAAAGTGTATCTTTGACTAAATTTCTGACGATTTCCTTAGTAAAGATTCCTAGAAATGGAATTACTAAATCTGAAATCACACATATTTTTAAGTTCTAAAATTGATTATCAAATTACTTTTCAGAAAATTTGAACAGATGTAAATCTTTATAAAATAGCACATGGCTGTGCCTGTCACTGAACCCACAGTAACATTAAGTAGTATCAGAGTTTGTTTCCTGATAAAGGGCCTCTCAGTTTAAGGTCCTCCATTTCTTTTGAATTGTTTTTTTGTTTGCTTGTTTTTATTATACTTTCAGTTTTAGGGTATATGTGCACAACGTGCAGGTTTGTTACATATGTATACATGTGCCATGCTGGTGTGCTGCACCCACTAACTCGTCATTTAGCATTAGGTCCCTGGTGTGTGATGTTCCCCTTCCTGTGTCCATGTGTTCTCATTGTTCAATTCTCACCTATGAGTGAGAACATGCAGTGCCTGGCTTTCTGTCCTTGTGATAGTTTACTGAGAATGATGGTCTCCAGCATCATCCACGTCCCTACAGAGGACATGAACTCTTCATTTTTTATGGCTGCATAGTATTCCATGGTGTATATGTGCCATATTTTCTTAATCCAGTCTATCATAGTTGGACATTTGGGTTGGTTCCAAGTCTTTGCTATTGTGAATAGTGCCACAATAAACATACGTGTGCATGTGTCTTTATAGCAGCATGATTTATAATCCTTTGGGTATATACCCAGTAATGGGATGGCTGGGTCAAATGGTATTTCTAGTTCTAGGTCCCTGAGGAATCGCCACACCGATTTCCACAATGGTTGAACTAGTTTACAGTCCCACCAACAGTGTAAAAGTGTTCCTATTTCTCCACATCCTCTCCAGCACCTGTTGTTTCCTGACTTTTTAATGATCACCATTCTAACTGGTGTGAGATGGTATCTCATTGTGGTTTTGATTTGCATTTCTCTGATGGCCAGTGATGATGAGCATTTTTTCATGTGTTTTTTGGCTGCATAAATGTCTTCTTTTGAGAAGTGTCTGTTTATATCCTTCACCCACTTTTTGATGGAGTTGTTTGTTTTTTTCTTGTAAATTTGTTTGAGTTCATTGTAGATTCTGGATATTAGCCCTTTGTCAGATGAGTAGGTTGCAAAAATTTTCTCCCATTCTGTAGGTTGCCTGTGCACTCTGATGGTGTTTTCTTTTGCTGTGCAGAAGCTCTTTAGTTTAATTAGATCCCATTTGTCAATTTTGGCTATTGTTGCCATTGTTTTTGGTGTTTTAGACATGAAGTCCTTGCCCATGCCTATGTCCTGAGTGGTATTGCCTAGGTTTTCTTCTAGGGTTTTTATGGTTTTAGGTCTAACGTTTAAGTCTTTAATCCATCTTGAATTAATTTTTGTGTAAGGTGTAAGGAAGGGATCCAGTTTCAGCTTTCTACATATGGCTAGCCAGTTTTCCCAGCACCATTTATTAAATATGGAATCCTTTCCCCATTTCTTGTTTTTGTCAGGTTTGTCAAAGATCAGATGGTTGTAGATGTGGGGTGTTATTTCTGAGGCCTCTCTTCTGTCCCATTGGTCTATATCTCTGTTTTGGTACCAGTACCATGCTGTCTTGGTTACTGTAGCCTTGTAGTATAGTTTGAAGTCAGGTAGCGTGATGCCTCCAGCTTTGTTCTTTTGGTTTAGGATTGACTTGGCAATGCGGGCTCTTTTTTGGTTCCATATGAACTTTAAAATAGTTTTTTCCTATTCTGTGAAGAAAGTCATTGGTAGCTTGATGGGGATGGCATTAAATCTATAAATTACCTTGGGCAGTATGGCCAGTTTCACGATATTGATTCTTCCTATCCATGAGCATGGAATGTTCTTCCATTTGTTTGTATCCTCTTTTATTTCATTGAGCAGTGGTTTGTAGTTCTCCTTGAAGAGGTCCTTCACATCCCTTGTAAGTTGGATTCCTAGGTATTTTATTCTCTTTGAAGCAATTGTGAATGGGAGTTCACTCATGATTTAGCTCTCTGTTTGTCTGTTATTAGTGTATAAGAATGCTTGTGATTTTTGCACATTGATTTTGTATCCTGGGACTTTGCTGAATTTGCTTATCAGCTTAAGGAGATTTTGGGCTGAGATGATGGGGTTTTCTAAATATACAATCATGTCATCTGCAAACATGGACAATTTGACTTCCTCTTTTCCTAATTGAATGCCCTTTATTTCATTCTCCTGTCTGATTGTCCTGGCCAGAACTTCCAACACTATGTTGAATAGGAATGGGGAGAGAGGGTATCCCTGTCTTGTGCCAGTTTTCAAAGGGAATGCTTCCAGTTTTTGTCCATTCAGTATGATATTGGCTGTGGGTTTGTCATAGATAGTTCTTATTATTTTCAGATATGTCCCATCAATACCTAATTTATTGAGAGTTTTTAGCATGAAGCGTTGTTGAATTTTGTCAAAGGCCTTTTCTGCATCTATTGAGATAATCATGTGGTTTTTGTCTTTGGTTCTGTTTATATGCTGGATTACGTTTATTGATTTTCATATGTTGAACCAGCCTTGCATCCCAAGGATGAAGCCCACTTGATCATGGTGGATAAGCTCTTTGACGTGTTGCTGGATTCGGTTTGCCAGTATTTTATTGAGGATTTTTGCATCAATGTTCATCAAGGATATTGGTCTAAAATTCTCTTTTTTTGTTGTGTCTCTGCCAGGCATTGGTATCAGGATGATGCTGCCCTCATAAAATGAGTTAGGGAGGATTCCCTCTTTTTCTATTGATTGGAATAGTTTCAGAAGGAATGGTACCAGCTGCTCCTTGTACCTCTGGTAGAATTCGGCTGTGAATCCCTCTGGTCCTGGACTTTTTTTGGTTGGTAAGCTATTAATTATTGCCTCAATTTCAGAACCTGTTGTTGGTCTATTCAGATATTCAGCTTCTTCCTGGTTTAGTCTTGGGAGGGTGTATGTGTCGAGGAATTTATCCATTTCTTCTAGGTTTTCTAATTTATTTGCGTAGAGGTGTTTATAGTATTCTCTGATGGTAGTTTGTATTTCTGTGGGATCAGTGGTGATATCCCCTTTGTCATATTTTATTGCATCTATTTGATTCTTCTCTCTTTTCTTCTTTATTAGTCTTGCTAGCGGTCTATCAATTTCATTGATCTTTTCAAAAAACCAGCTCTTGGATTCATTGATTTTTTGAAGGGTTTTTTGTGTCTCTATTTCCTTCAGTTCTGCTCTGATCTTAGTTATTTCTTGCCTTCTGCTAGCTTTTGAATGTGTTTGCTCTTGCTTCTCTAGTTCTTTTAATTGTGATGTTAGGGTGTCAATTTCAGGTCTTTCCTGCTTTCTCTTGTGGGCATTTAGTGCTATAAATTTCCCTCTACACACTGCTTTGAATGTGTCCCAGAGATTCTGGTATGTTGAGTCTTTGTTCTTGTTGGTTTCAAAGAATATCTTTATTTCTGCCTTCATTTCGTTATGTACCCAGTAGTCATTCAGGAGCAGGTTGTTCAGTTTCCATGTAGTTGAGTGGTTTTGAGTGAGTTTCTTAATCCTGAGTTCTAGTTTGATTACACTGTGGTCTGAGAGACAGCTTGTTATAATTTCTGTTCTTTTACATTTGCTGAGGAGTGCATTACTTCCAACTATGTGGTCAATTTTGGAATAGGTGTGGTGTGGTGCTGAAAATAATGTATATTCTGTTAATGTGGGATGGAGAGTTCTGCAGATGTCTATTGGTCTGCTTGGTGCAGAGCTGAGTTCAATTCCTGGTTATCCTTGTTAACTTTCTGTCTCATTGATCTGTCTAATGTTGACAGTGGAGTGTTAAAGTCTCCCATTATTATTGCGTGGGAGTCTAAGTCTCTTTGTAGGTCACTAAGGACTTGCTTTATGAATCTGGGTGCTCCTGTATTGGGTGCATATATATTTAGGATAGTTAGTTCTTGTTGAATTGATCCCTTTACCATTATGTAATGGCCTTCTTTGTCTCTTTTGATCTTTGTTGGTTTAAAGTCTGTTTTATCCAAGACTAGGATTGCAAACCCTGCCTTTTTATTGTTTTCCATTTGCTTGGTAGATCTTCCTCCATCCCTTTATTTTGAGCCTATGTGTGTCTCTGCACGTGAGATGGGTTTCCTGAATACAGCACACTGATGGGTCTTGACTCTTTATCCAATTTGCCAGTCTGTGCCTTTTAATTGGAGCATTTAGCCCATTTACACTTAAGGTTAGTATTGTCATGTGTGAGTTTGATCCTGTCATTATGATGTTAGCTGGTTATTTTGCTCGTTAGTTCATGCTGTTTCTTCCTAGCCTCGATGGTCTTTACAATTTGGCATGTTTTTGCAGTGGCTGGTACTGGTTGTTCCTTTCCATGTTTACTGCTTCCTTCAGGAGCTCTTTTAGGGCAGGCCTAGTGGTGACAAAATCTCTCAGCATTTGCTTGTCTGTAAGGTATTTTATTTCTCCTTCACTTATGAAGCTTAGTTTGGCTGGATATGAAATCCTGGGTTGAAAATTCTTTTCTTTAAGAATGTTGAATATTGGCCCTCACTCTCTTCTGGCTTGTAGAGTTTCTGCTGAGAGATCAGCTGTTAGTCTGATGGGCTTCCCTTTGTGGGTCACCCGACCTTTCTCTCTGGTTGCCCTTAACATTTTTTCCTTCATTTCAACTTTGGTGAATCTGACAATTATGTGTCTTGGAGTTGCTCTTCTCGAGGAGTATCTTTGTGGCATTCTCTGTATTTCCTGAATCTGAACGTTGGCCTGCCTTGCTAGATTGGGGAAGTTCTCCTGGATAATATCCTGCAGAGTGTTTTCCAACTTGGTCCCATTCTCCCCACCACTTTCAGGTACACCAATTAGACGTAGATTTGGTCTTTTCACGTAGTCCCATATTTCTTGGAGGCTTTGTTCATTTCTTTTTATTCTTTTTTCTCTAAACTTCTCTTCACACTTCATTTCATTCATTTCTTCTTCCATTGCTGATACCCTTTCTACCAGTTGATCGCATCGGTTACCGAGGCTTGTGCATTCATCGCGTAGTTCTCATGCCGTGGTTTTCAGCTCCATCAGGTCCTTTAAGGACTTCTCTGCATTGGTTATTCTAGTTATCCATTCGTCTAATTTTTTTTCAAAGTTTTTAACTTCTTTGCCATTGGTTCGAACTTCCTCCTTTAGCTCGGAGTAGTTTGATCTTCTGAAGCCTTCCTCTGTCAAGTCGTCAATGTCATTCTCCATCCAGCTTTGTTCCATTGCTGATGAGGAGCTGCATTCCTTTGGAGGAGGAGAGGTGCTCTGATTTTTAGAGTTTCCGGTTTTTCTGCTCTGTTTTTTCCCCATCTTTGTGGTTTTATCTACCTTTGGTCTTTGATGATGGTGACGTACAGATGGGTTTTTGGTGTGGATGTCCTTTCTGTTTGTTAGTTTTCCTTCTAACAGTCAGGACCCTCAGCTGCAGGTCTGTTGGAGTTTACTGGAGGTCCACTCCAGACTGTGTTTGCCTGGGTATCAGCAGCAGTGGCTGCAGAACAGCAGATATTGGCGAACTGCAAATGCTGCTGCCTGATCATTCCTCTGGAAGTTTTGTCTCAGAGGAGTACCCAGCCATGTGAAGTGTCAGTCCGCCTGTACTGGGGGATGCCTCCCAGTTAAGCTACTCAGGGGTCAGGGACCCACTTGAGGAGGCAGTCTGCCTGTTCTCAGATCTCAAGCTGCGTGCTGGGAGAACCACTACTCTCTTTAAAGCTGTCAGACAGGGACATTTAAGTCTGCAGAGGTTATTGCTGCCTTTTGTTTGTCCATGCCGTGTCGCTAGAGGTGGAGCCTACAGAGGCAGGCAGGCCTCCTTGAGCTGTGGTGGGCTCCACCCAGTTCAAGTTTCCCAGCTGCTTTGTTTACCTACTCAAGCCTGAGCAATGGCTGGCGCCCCTCCCCCAGCCTTGCTGCTGCCTTGCAGTTTGATCTCAGACTGCCATGCTAGCAATGAGCAAGGCTCCATGGGCATAGGACCCTCTGAGCCAGGTGCGGGATATAGTCTCCTGGTGTGCTGTTTTTTAAGCTCATCAGAAAAGCACAGTATCAGGGTGGGAGTGACCCAATTTTCCAGGTGCCGTCTGTCACCCCTTTCTTTGACCAGGAAAGGGAATTCCCTGAACCCTTGTGCTTCCCAGGTGAGGCAATGCCTTGCCCTGCTTCGGCTCACACACAGTGCGCTGCATCCACTGTCCTGCACCCACTGTCCAGCACTCCCCAGTGAGATGAACCCAGTACCTCAGTTGGAAATGCAGAAATCACCCGTCTTCTGCATCACTCACACCGGGAGCTGTAGACTGGAGCTGTTCCTATTTGGCCATCTTCAATTGTTATATAACAAGTAACCATTCTTTGCGCAGGCCCTAACTTCTGTGTAAAAAAAAAAAAACAGACATAAATATTTAGAGAGTATATATAAATATGTAGTTTCTCATGAAACTTAATAGCCATTTTTGTGGAAATAATTGAATTATATTTATTTTGACATTGCAAAAGTATTGAACAGTACAAATAAGTATATGAACACCATAATTTTTTTCATTTTTTATTTTCAAGATAACATAATTCAAAACATCAGTGAAATGAAATGTAAAAAAACAATACCTTCAAGTATATAATAAGCCTTTTGTCTGAAACTCTGTAGATCCTTTTGGTATTGCTACAAAACCTCAAAGTTTGGAGGAAAAAATTCACAGGAAAAGGAGATTCTAACTCAAGATAGCAGCCTGATTACATTGATCTCTGCTGATGGACTGAGCACATTTGTCTTCTTTATTTCTTTGTAACATTTCACTAAAATGTAAGCAGTTTTTAAAAAAGGATACTGTAAAAAGGTGTCATCAGATCCTTTTGTGGTTTGTAAGAATGATGACTGTGTTTTACACTCAAGATGTGCCTTCCTCAAACCTTATTACCATGTTGGCACATTACCTGTCTGATGTGAGGGGAAAGGGGATATCGGTGGATCAAAAATTCTAAAGAATTCCTAGAGGACTGAAATCAGATAGGATTTATTTGAATAGAAAACAAAAAAATGTAAACAAGTATTAGCAGCATTCCTTTTGGGGAATCCTGAAGCTCTGAGTTCAAAATCAAGACGTGAAGAGCAGGTGTGGGCCATGGGACGATTAGTGGGAATAAACTTAAAAAATGCTGAGGCTGGGTGCAGTGGCTCAAACCTGTAATCCCAACACTTTGGGAGGCCGAGGCGGGTGGATCACAAGGTCAGGAAATCGAGACCATCTTGGCCAACATGGTGAAACCCATCTCTACTAAAAATACAAAAATTAGCTGGGTGTGGTGGCGCACACCTGTAGTCTCAGTTACTCAGGAGGCTGAGGCAGGAGAATCGCTTGAACTGGGGAAATGGATGTTGCACTGAGTTGAGATCGAGCCACTGCACTCCAGCCTAGGTGACAGAGTAAGACTCCATCTCAAAAAAAGAAAAAAAAAAGTGCTGATGTCCCCACCTGGATGCTCCCACCCCTCCCCAGATGGACATGTCCACATAGGATGTAGATGGGAGAATGCTTTCAGGAGTAATATAATACCTGTAAGAGGAGGAGGGAAGCAGGAGGAAGTGAAGGAGGGAAGTAGGAGGGCAGATGGAGAAGTTGAGCTGTGAATCAGTTGCAACACAGGCCTCAGCCAATTCCACAGGGAGTTCCGAAGCAGTAATGTCCCTTGAGACTTGCCCTGAATTAAGGCAAGGGGTCGAAGTCTTTGTACTAATGGTTGACCAGTCTTGGGATGTGGGCTGCTCCTGGTAGTGAGTGTAATTTTGGGTGAGGCCATTTCCTTCAGCAATTCCTGCAGAGGAACTCAGCTATGAGCTCTCAGAAAGCAACACTCCCGACAGCTGAGCAAATGAGTGCCTCAGTCCCGAAGGAAGGATCTGGGTGTTCACCTTGCAGAGCCCATTACCCACCTGAATGTTCTTCTCTAAAGAGAATGTGAATCTGTCTGGCAACGTGCTGATGTGTGCACTGAGAGAAAAGAAGAGCAGAGCAGAATTTTATATTATTTTGGATTTTGAAGTCAAACACTGAAGACCTCTCAAAAATGGCAGTTTAGCCTAGGAATGAAGTGCATTATAATTTCTACATCCAGAATAAATCTTCTTTCCTTAAGCAATTTGACTACCTCATTTGCCTCCACTCTATAGCATTTATAGCATCCACATTTTTTCCTAAACAATGTCTAATAATTAAACAAATGTACCAGTCATCCCAAGAAGGAAGACCAAGGGTAAGATTAGAGAATGGGTCTAGACTCATAAGTGGCCCAGATATTGCAGTCATAATAAATGGATTTAAACCAGCTATTATTAACATATTCAAGAAAATATTAAAAATTTTATATCAGAGGACAAATAGATATAGAAAAGAATAAAATGAAAACTCAAGAACCAAAAACACAATAGCTAAAATTAAGATCTCAGTAGATGCGTTTAACAATAGAATGGTTGCAGTTGAAGAGAGTATTCGTGAAAAGGAATGTAGATTTGTAGTAAGTAACTAGATTGAAATACCATGAAAAAAAGCAATAGGCTGCAGGAAAGAACAAAAGTATATAGGAGACTGATAGAAATTTCTTACATGTGTGTAGTTGAAGTCCTGAAAGGAAAGGAAGAGGGAGAATAAAGCAGAAGCAATAGTTGAAGAAAAAATGGCTGATAAAATTCCCAAACTGACAAAAGACATAAAGCCACATATTCAAATAATGTGCAAATTCCAAGCTATATTAAATATAAAGAAAACCTCACCAAGATATATCATAGTAAAACCATGAAAGCCAAAGACAAAGATATAATCCTAAAATCAGAGGATAAAAGATACATTAGGAGCAGCAATAAGGCTGACAATGATTTCTCAACAGTGATGATAGAAACAACTACAGAAATAACAAATGGCATCTATCTGTAAAGTACTAAAAGAAAATAACTGCTAACTTCAAATTCTGTTGAGAGGGAGTATTCTTCAAAAGTGAAGATGAAATAAAGACATTCCAGACACACAAAAAATGAGAGAATTTGTCACCATTGGGCCTGCACTAAAAAAATGGAAGTTCTTTAAGAAGAGGGATAAGGTTTTTGGCAAACTAACACAGGAATGGAAAACCAAATACTGCATGTTCTCACTTATAAGTGGGAGCTAAATGATGAGAACGCATGGACACAGAAAAGGGACAACATGCACTGGGGCCTATTGGAGGGTGGAGGATGAGAGGATGGGTAGGTTCAGGAAAAGTAACTAATGGGTACTGGGTGATTAAATAATCTGCACAACAAACCCCCATGACCCAACTTTATCTATGTAACCAACCTGCACTTATACTACTAAACTTACAATAAAAGTTAAAAAAAGAAAAAGGATAAATAGCCGAGATGGAAACATGAAAATATAGGAAGCGATGAAGAGCAATAGAAAGTATAAAATATAATAAGTCTAATATTGACTATACATTGTAATAACAATAATATTAATAATGTCTTGTAGAGTCCAAAATATGTATAGAATAAAGTACACATTACAAAAGATAAACAAGAAATAAATGAATTAAAGTATTCTAAGGTCTTAATATTGTATGGTAAGGAGCAAAAATTCCACATTTTAATAAGTCAAGGAGTCACATTGTGTGACCACTTAGAAGATATTAGATATGTGTAACTAGCACATGGAATGATAAAAATGGAATGATAAAAAATACATGATGGATTTAAGCGAGGGCAAGAAAAAAATTAGGAAAACAGAACAAGAGGGGCAAATAGAAAACAGGAAAATGGTAGTTATAAACCCGATGTATTAGTAGTTATATTATTTATTAATAGACTAATCACTTCAATTAAAGAACAAACAAGAACAAAGATTTCAGACTGGATAAGAAATTACCTTAAAAAACTTTTTTTCTATCTTAATTTTTGTGGGTACATGGTGTATATATCTACAGAGTACATGAGATATTTTGATACAGGCATACAATGTGTAATAATCACATGAGGGTAAATGGGCTATCCATCACCTCAGGCATTTATCGTTTCTTTGTGTTACAAACATTTCTATTGTACTCTTTTTTTAAAATTATACTTTAATTTCTGGGGTACATGTGCAGAACATGCAGGTTTGTTATATAGGTATACACAGGCCATGGTGGTTTGCTGCACCCATCAACCCGTCACCTACATTACGTATTTCTCCTAATGCTACCCTTCCCCTAGTCCCTCACCACCTGATAGGCCCCAGTGTGTGATGTTCCCCTTCCTGTGTCCATGTGTTCTCATTGTTCAACTCCCACTTATGAGTGAGAACATGCAGTGTTTGGTTTTCTGTTCTTGTGATAGTTTGCTGAGAAGGATGGTTTCCAGCTTCATCCATGTCCCTGCAAAGGACATGAACTCATTCTTTTTTATGGCTGCATAGTATTCCATGGTGTGTATGTGCCACATTTTCTTTATCCAGTCTATCACTGATGGGCATTTGGGTTGGTTCCATGTCTTTGCTATTGTGAATAGTGCCACAATAAACATATGTGTGCATGTATCTTTATAGTAGAATGATTTATAATCCTTTGGGTATGTGCCCAGTAATGGGATTGCTGGGTCAAATGGTATTTCTAGTTCTAGGTCCCTGAGGAATCGCCACACCGACTTCCACAATGGTTGAACTAATTTACACTCCCACCAACAGTGTAAAAGCGTTCCTATTTCTCCACACCCTCTCCAGCATCTCTTGTTTCCTGACTTTTTAATGATTGCCATTCTAACTGGTGTGAGATGGTATCTCATTGTGGTTTTGATTTGCATTTCTCTGATGGCCAGTGATGATGAGCATTTTTTCATATGTCTGTTGGCCGCATAACTGTCTTCTTTTGAGAAGTGTCTGTTCATATCCTTCGCCCACTTTTTGATCAGTTTTTTTTGTTTTTTTCTTGTAAATGTGTTTAAGTTATTTGTAGATTCTGGGTATTAGCGCTTTGTCAGATGGATAGATTGCAAACATTTTCTCCCATTCTGTAGGTTGCCTGTTCACTCTGCTGATAGTGTCTTTTGCTGTGCAGAAGCTCTTTAGTTTAATTAGATCCCATTTGTCAATTTTGGCTTTTGTTACCATTGCTTTTTGGTGTTTTAGACATGAAGTCTTTGCCCATGCCTATGTCCTGAATTATTTTAAAATGTACAATAAATTATTATTGACTAATCAGCCTGTTGTGCTATCAAATACTAAATCATATTCATTCTATCTACCTATATTTTTGTACTCATTAACCATCCCCACTTTACCCGCAAGTCCCCACTACGCTTCCCAGCCTCTTGTAATCATCATTTTACTCTTTATCTCCATGAGTGGATGATTTTAATTTTTAGCTTCCACAAATGAGTGAAAACATGTGAAGTCTGTCTTTCTGTGCCTTGGTTATTTTATTTACTTAATATAATGTCCTCCACTATATTAAGTTCCATCCATGTTGTTGCAAATGACAGTATCTCATTCTTTTTTTATGGCTGAATAGTACACCATTGTGTATATGTACCACATTTTCTTTCCATTTGTCTTTCAATGGACACTGAGGTTGCTTCCAAATCTTGGCTATTGTGAATAATGCTGCAATTAACATGGGAGTACATATATCTCTTCAATATTCTGGTTTTCTTTCTTTGGAGTATATATCTAGCAGTAGGGTTGCTAGATCATATGGTAGTTCTATTTTTAGTTTTTTGAGGAATCTCCATAGTGTTCTCCATAATGGCTGTACTAATTTACATTCTCCCCAACAGAATACAAGTGTTCCCTTTTCTGGTCAGCATTTGTTATTGCATGTCTTTTGGATAAAAGCCATTTTAACTGAGGTGAGACGATATCTCATTGTAGTTTTGATTTGCATTTATCTCATGATCAATGTTATTGAGAACAAGAAATTATCTCTTAATCTCCAAATCAATGTCAATGCCTTTGTTGTTTACTTTCTGAAATGAAGAATATACTTCTTTCCTTTAGAGGTTGTAATATGTTCAAAGTTAGTGTTCTCTATCACCAAAATTGATTGCAAATGTACATCTGTAAACGAAATTAGATTTTATGTATTTCATCTTTGAAAATGTCTTTTTACACTGATAGGTTCTGTCAAATATTGATATTAGTCCATGAGCAGGTAATTTTAACTGAGCACATTAATCATTTGGAAAGCATTTGTGGAATTCCATTAGATTCTTTTCTTGATATTTGTCTTTTTTATTATTTCATTGCATTGCAGATTAAACACTTCCAATTGAAAGTTAGATGGAAGCTCCTTAATTGCTTTAGTTAAACGAAATTCCTTGTGTGTTAAATGAATTTTGAAATATGCAAATTTCCTTTATACTTGCATTGAGGTCTGAAAAACATTGCCAGAACTCTAGCTTGAGCTTGCAAAATATATCTGCTGCAAATTTGTGTGAGAATGAAGATCTCACTTCTTGTTTTAACTTTTGACAGCATGGGAAGTGTATAAAACATACTAGGTGTAACCAAGAGAAATAACTTGGGCCCTAAGAATTTACATTTTATTTATTTAGGTGGCTAATTCTTACTGATAGCACCTGTTAATTGGAAACTTTTATTAATCACAGTAAAACACAATACTATGCTCAATTTAAATTAAATTAACTTTTATATTTAATTTTGTTATCTACAACACAATTTACAGAATGGCTCTATAAAACATTTTTCTCACACATTATTTGTCATAGTTAATTTTTATAGTTCTATAGCCTTTTGGAGTATATTACCATTTCCTTTGTTCTCCTGGAGCGAAGCCTTCATTGGCTTCTGGTTTGGAATTTTATTAAGGAATTTGGAAACCAAAATGGACTAGACAGCATTAGTCTTGTCATTCAAAATGTTGCATCACTAATTTTCACTGCATTGTCACCTTTAAGTCATGCTGAAAGAGGAAATGGCAAAATTAGAAACCCGTTGACCTATTTGCACATTTTTCATTAGAATTAATACTAATTTTTGCTTCTCTGAGCCTTACTTTCTGCATTTGTAAAATGGGGATGATGATACCTATTTTAAGGTCTTTAGGAGAAATAAGTTAGTGCATATAGAGTATTTGCTATTGTAGATCCTCAATATATTTTGCTTCTTGGATATTAAATTACTTAAATGTAACATTAAACGTTACTTTCAAATTTTTGCATACGTGTATTTCTTTTATCTTGGGATATCTCAAAGAATTGGTTGTTTATATGTCAGTTCACTTTCTTTTTTAAAGCATGAATTGCAAATACAGTACAATTTTATTACTCTTAGTCCTCGTGTTTTATATTAAATCTCTAGACTTTGTTCATCTTACAAATATGCTTAAGCTTACTTTAATCATATCCTAGGGAAAAATAACTGTACAAAGTATTCTTTAAATATATATATGTATATATTTCTAAATATACCACATTATTCATATAATTAAAACACTTTCTCCTCTGTTTTATTATTTCTATAAATATGCTGCCTTTTGGCTAATTAAATATTATAGTGAGAAAATTAGGGAGGAACATGAAAAACGTATCAGCTACCATTCCTTGAGGAGTATCATTCACAGACCATAGAAAAAGAACAAAACAGTTTGTGGAACACTGCAACCTGAAACCGATCATTAGCAAACCAATGCCTTTCAAATCCAAAGAGTCACTTTGTGGGTGGGGGGAATCACTACAACCTGATGTTTCTAAGCATCTCAAGAGGAACACCCCACGGAGCAATATTTTCTTTGGTGGCCACTTGTTAACTCAGGAACCACCGTTTTGTGCTTAACATGTCGTTGAAATTTTAAGCAGAAACCTGTAAATGAGTAGCTTAGTGTCTTAAAACCATATATTTAGCCAGATGAAGGTGTGGCTCCGTGAAAGTTTCTCTTTAGATGCCAATACTTTTAAGAGCAAAGGGTTGGACCACTTTTAGGCATTCTCGCAAATGCGTAGAGGCTTCTTTCCTCTTATTTTCTCCCCCAAATACTATTTTCACAGCTTGGAGAAATAGAAGTCACCTTCTATATTTGCCACATTTGAATGTGAAGACTGTGGTGGTTGTTTTAATAACTCAGAAGTATTCACATGTTTCCACCTGAATCTATTCTAAAGAGAAACCACAGTTCCAGAAATAAGCAAAGCAAACAAAAACAGAATAAATGAATGTGATGCCTTTTAGATGGCAGCTATTAAGGTTACTGGTAAAACAATGTTTGACTCTGCTAATATACTTCCCCCGTCTTTAAAATGTAAATATAATTAGACATTTCTGCTAAATTCTATTTCAGTACCCTCTGAATGTCAACGAGAGGTCAGAAGGGGGACACCTGGAGTGCGGGAACACCAGTCCTGTCTGCCTTGTGTTTGGACCTCGGGAGTGGCTCACTCTGTTGGCCCATTCTCCTAGTCCTCCTTGAAGAGGACACACCACCAGTATTCAGTATTTCTGCTATTAGGGCTTCCCCATCTCTTATTGCTGGCTCTTTCTGAGTGCTCAAAGACTCCAGAGCTTCTTGCTATTATCATCTTTCCAGAGACTACTGAAGAATGAGATATTTACTTACTTGTTTGTTCATTCAACAAGTATCTAGAGATCATCTACACATGATCATAAAGTTATGGGATCCAAGGTTATAAAAAGAAATGAAGAATACAATCTAAAACTTGCAATCCAAGGAGGAAATACTCACACATTTAAAACATTTACACATTTAAATACAAAATTTAAAAGTTATATCACAATGCAAACGCATGAGTTAGTTGAGAAAATGGTAGCCAATGGAGACTGTATTTTCCAGCAGGGTGAATTTGGGCATGGCCAGACTGGCAAATGTGGAAACCAAGCTATCTGGAACGGTAGGCCGTATTTAGTGAGGAATCATTTGTTTTCAGGGATCAAAAATCCTCTCAAGATATCTCAAGAAATGGGAACTCAACTAGAGCAATATAATGAAACTGGAATGTCAGAGGCAGCCTCTCTGTCTCTCTTTCCATGTGATCTCTCTGCTCTTTCCTGTCCTAGTCTCTTCTCTACAAACTACATTCCTTCATAGGGGTCTTGATTTCTGCTCTTCCTTAACCTCAGTTTAGATGCACCTTTTTGGCCAAGATCTCACCTTCAATTCCAACACTGGAAATGAGCCAGAGATAAACTCTTATGAGTAGTAATGACATAAATCTGTGCTTTTGTGTTACTTTTTCCAGAAGGACCCAGAAACCCAGATGTAGGGATGAAGAAGCCAGATGGTATAAATGGTTGTAGAATTGGCAGGATGTAGACTGA
This sequence comes from Pan paniscus, assembly GCF_029289425.2. Classification (NCBI taxonomy): domain Eukaryota; kingdom Metazoa; phylum Chordata; class Mammalia; order Primates; family Hominidae; genus Pan; species Pan paniscus. The sequence continues at coordinate 85,766,832 of NC_073252.2, read as the reverse complement.
ATGTGGTGAAAGCAAACAGAAGCAAAGGCATACAAAGTATGGCAAGAAAGCGTTTAAACTAATATAATCAAAATTGTATTAGGGAGTTCAAAGGGACAAAAACAGTGGGGAAAAGAGGGAAATCCAGGGACTGGAATGAAGAGATCAATAAAATGTATTTAATTTTCCATTTGCACTAGATTTCCCCTTGTAATTAACTTGTACAATGTACTTTGTCTTGCTGAAAGTGTTACTGTAGTAAATTGATGTGTAACAAGGAATTTCCCAGGAAAATCATCTGTGTTGGAGATAACGGGTAGAAGTTGGGAACCAGGAAGTATCTTGATGGCAACTGTAGTGCTTGTGCAGGAGTAGATGGATTAATTTTATGTTAATTCAGTGGTGGGAAGGAAGACTATCCAGTTGGCTAGTAGGTGAGTAGTGCTGAAGACACTATTCTGGGAGGCAATCATTTATCTCTGGTTATTGGTTTAAGAATGGTCAGCTAATGACATTGAATTTCAGTAGGTAGAAAAGAGTTTGTAAATACAAATGTGGGTTCTAGTCTGAAATAAGATAGCTAAGGAGTCTATATAGATGGAAGATGATAATTCTGAGCACACATTTCTACAGGTGCTATGGGGAGTTTATTCTTTAGTGTATTAGAATCCTAGTCATTTTGGTAAAGCATCAGTGGTCATGAGTATGAACTCTTTGTCACACACTGGACACACACACACACCTCTGAACTTTGTACTTATTCCCAAAGGATACTCCATGGGATATCTGAGCTCCAGGAGTGCCAGCACACAAATCTTGAACTAGAAGACCTAAGTTCCAGAGAGCTTCCCATGGTGCCAGTCCTGTGCACACAGGCAGAGAGAGGAAGAGACTGGGTCTCGGGTGGAGGAGTCAGTTGATGATGTCTGTGCCCCTGAATTTGGTGATGAGATAAAATAGAGACCAAAGCCAGGACCTTAATGCATGGACCCTGTGCTGTTTTTGCTAAGAAGAAAATGGCCAGGAGGGAGGGCCAGCACAGATATCTGACTGCAAATTGCATCAGACAAGGTTAATTAGTTAATCTAGTAGTCTGTACATTTTTTACTCTAATAGGCTAAACATTTATTCAGGTGACCAAGTACTATTTGAGACTGAGACCCAGAGGGGGTATGTTGCTTCTGAAGGTTGATACATCCCTGTTGCATGATTCCTAGTTCCTGGCACGTAGGGTCTCCCAAGATTTATAGCTGAGAATATATGGTCTTATTTTCCCAGATGGTATAGTTTTGAATGATATGGATGAAATTGTGGGAAATATTAGTCCAGAATCACAAATGGGTCCATTTTAGTCACTGGCCCTCAGTTCATGTCAATGAATGTGAGCAATCTTTGGATAGCATCTTCTTTGGGGGATGGAAGAACTGTATTTCAAAGGTAAATAAGGATACAATTAAAACAGATGACCTCACATCTGTGTCCATATGCTTGGCATAAGCCTCCAAGTGGCTGTGACTCTTGAACTACGTTCAGAAAAGGGCACCCCAGAATATATATATGTCTGTAACATTCCTCATGCCTTTTAAAAATTAAGATAAAATTTACTTAACATAAATTAACTTTTGAAAAGTGTGCAACTCATTGGCATTTAGTACATTCACAATGTTGTGCAACCATCACCTCTATGTAGTTCTAAAACATTTCATCATCCCAAAAGGAAACTCCAAAATCATGAAGCACTTTATGTCTTTTTGTATTCATACCATTTCCAACTTCCTGGAGGTTCTTCTGTCTCCTACCCATCTGTGGAAATTCAAACCAGGTTATGTTGAAACTAAAATAGTTGGAAAAAGGGAATGAGACAGGAACAAGCCTGAGGGTGGGCCCAGTAGCTGGGATCCCAGGTGGACTTACGCCATGTTCTGCCTTCAATCGGAAGTTCTCTTGGGAGATCTGCATTAAGCAGTATGTTCTTGTTTTCTATTTTTTAAACTTTAACTTTTATTTGTATATATATATATATAAATACTTTTACATTAATGCATAATGCAGATTCGATTTTTTTAATTTCAGCTTTTATTTTAGGCACAGGGGGTACATGTGCAGGTTTGTTATATGGGTATATTGCAACCACGTAGTAAGCATAGTACCCAATAGGCACTTTTGCAACCCATTCCCCTTTCTCTCCCTCTCCCCTTCTGGTAGTCTGCAGTGTTTATTGTTCCCATGTTTACATCCATTGTGCTCAATGGTTAGTTCCCATTTATAAATGATGACATGAGATATTAAAACAGATGCTGGCAAGGCTGAAGAGAAAGGCAATGCTTATACACTCTTGGTGGGAACGTAAATTAGTTCAGCCACTATGGAAAGAAGTTTGGAGATTTCTCAGAGAACTTAAACCAGAACTACCATTTGACCCAGTAGCCCATTACTGGGTATATACCCAAAGGAAATGGATCCTTATACCAAAAAGACACATGCACTCGTATGTTCATTGCTGTGCTATTCACAATAGCAAATACATAGAATCAACCTGCCTTCCCAGGAATGGTGATTGGATAAAGACGATATGGTACATACACACCATAGAATACTACCCAGCCATAAAAAAGAACTGTCCTTTGCAACAATGTGGATGCAGCTAGAGGCCATAATCATAAGCAGATTATTATTTCAAGTACAATCTTTCTTTGCATTTTTGGTTCTCCCTTTTCCTTCTCCTCACACTCATAACCTGCCTCCTCCACCCCACATATATTCTCTCATTCATAACAACTTAGTATGTATCCTTCCACTTCTTCATTTCTATATGTTCATAGAATCACATACAGACATTTATTGACTATAAGATGCATATATTTTTTCTTTTCTTTTATAAAAATTATTATATGTGAATACCTGTATAACCACCCATCTTATATATTTTACACAACAATATAGATGTCATGAATATCAACTATTTAGCTCTGATTTCTTCTTCTTAATAAATATCAAATAGCATGACTGTGGCATAATTTATACCATAATTCTCCAATTGACGGTCATTTGTTATGCTTTCATCTATTTATTTATTCTTTTCCCACTATTAATAAGAGTACAATAGACTTTCTTATAACATGTCATTGTATACCACAAGCTTGATTTACATAGGATAGATTCCCTGAAGGGGTATTAAATCAAAGCATATACATTAATTTTAAAATTTCAACACGTATTTCTAAGCTGCTTTTAGAAAAGCAGTGGCAACAATTTCCACTTTGGAGAGAGCCCTATTTATTACACCTTTGCCAGCTTGGTAAGTGTGCAATAATATTCATTGTTACTTTAATCTGTATTTCACTACCAGTAAATTCGACCATCTTTTCATATTTGTGAGATACCTAGGTTTCCCATACATATTTCTTGCTGACTTTTCTGTCTTTTACTTCTCCATTTTTAGTATAGCTACCACTTTGTCTTAATATATGTTGTAATTATCTTCTTTAAATCCATTGTTACTTCATTTTTATTAAAAATATATTGGTTTTTGTTCTGTTTTAGCTCCAAGTATATAAGCACTTCATCATCTATAGACTGTTGTTAGGTCTCCTAGGCCTTCTTACAAGATTTGTATTATTCATTTTCCCGTTTAATTATTTAATTCATGTTAATTTTTAAATTTTATATTGGAAAAATAAGTATCCAGTTGTATTTTTTTCAAAAAGTATGAAATGGTTTGGCTGTGTCCACACTCAAATCTCATCTTAAATTGTAGTTCCCATAATCCCCATGTGTCATGGGAAGGGAGGAACCAGGTGGAGATAATTAAATCATGGGGGTGGTTTCCCCTATTCTGTTCTCATGATAGTAAGTTCTCACAAGATGTGATGGTTTTACAAGGGGCTTTCCCCTTTGCTGGGCACTCATTCTTCTCTCTTGCCTATTGCCATGTAAGACGTGATACTGAATGGGCAAAACTGGAAGAATTCCCTTTGAAAACTGGCACAAGACAGGGATGCCCTCTCTCACCACTCCTATTCAACATACTGTTGGAAGTTCTGGCCAGGGCAATCAGGCAGGAGAATGAAACAAAGGGTATTCAATTAGGAAAAGAGGAAGTCAAATTGTCCGTGTTTGCAGATGACATGATTGTATATTTAGAAAACCCCATCATCTCAGCCCAAAATCTCCTTAAGTGGATAAGTAACTTCAGCAAAGTCTCAAGATACAAAATCAATGTGCAAAAATCACAAGCATTCTTATACACCAATAACAGACAAACAGCCAAATCATGAGTGAACTCCCATTCGCAATTGCTTCAAAGAGAATAAAATACCTAGGAATCCAACTTACAAGGGATGTGAAGGACCTCTTCAAGGAGAACTACAAGCCACTGCTCAACGAAATAAAAGAGGATACAAACAAATGGAAGAACATTCCATGCTCGTGGATAGAAAGAATCAATACCGTGAAAATGGCCATACCGCCCAAGGTAATTTATAGATTCAATGCCATCCCCATCAAGCTACCAATGACTTTCTTCACAGAATTGGAAAAAACTACTTCAAAGTTCATATGGAACCAAAAAAGAGCCTGCATTGCCAAGTCGATCCTAAGCCAAAAGAACAAAGCTGAAGGCATCACACTACCTGACTTCAAACTATACTACAAGGCTACAGTAACCAAAACAGCATGGTACTGGTACCAAAACAGAGATATAGACCAATGGAACAGAACAGAGTCCTAAGAAATAACACCACACATCTACAACCATCTGATCTTTGACAAACCTGACAAAAACAAGAAATGAGGAAAGGATTCCCTATTTAATAAATGGTGCTGGGGAAACTGGCTAGCCATATGTAGAAAGCTGAAACTGGATCCCTTCCTTACACCTTATACAAAAATTAATTCAAGATGGATTAAAGACTTAAACGTTAGACCTAAAACCATAAAAACCCTAGAAGAAAACCTAGGCAATACCATTTAGGACATAGGCATGGGCAAGGACTTCATGTCTAAAACACCAAAAACAATGGCAACAAAAGCCAAAATTGACAAATGGGATCTAATTAAACTAAAGAGCTTCTGCACAGCAAAAGAAAACACCATCAGAGTGCACAGGCAACCTACAGAATGGGAGAAAATTTTTGCAACCTACTCATCTGACAAAGGGCTAATATCCAGAATCTACAATGAACTCAAACAAATTTACAAGAAAAAAACAAACAACTCCATCAAAAAGTGGGTGAAGGATATGAACAGACACTTCTCAAAAGAAGACATTTATGCAGCCAAAAAACACATGAAAAAATGCTCATCATCACTGGCCATCAGAGAAATGCAAATCAAAACCACAATGAGATATCATCTCACACCAGTTAGAATGGTGATCATTAAAAAGTCAGGAAATAACAGGTGCTGGAGAGGATGTGGAGAATTAGGAACACTTTTACACTGTTGGTGGGACTGTAAACTAGTTCAACCATTGTGGAAGTCGGTGTGGCGATTCCTCAGGGACCTAGAACTAGAAATACCATTTGACCCACCCATCCCATTACTGGGTATATACCCAAAGGATTATAAATCATGCTGCTATAAAGACACATGCACACGTATGTTTATTGTGGCACTATTCACAATAGCAAAGACTTGGAACCAATCCAAATGTCCATCAATGATAGACTGGATTAAGAAAATGTGGCACATATACACCATGGAATACTATACAGCCATAAAAAAGGATGAGTTCATATCCTTTGCAGGGACATGGATGAAGCTAGAAACCATCATTCTGAGCAAACTATCACAAGGACAGAAAACCAAACACTGTCTGTTCTCACTCATAGGTGGGAATTGAACACTGAGAACACTTGGACACAGGAAGGGAAACATCACACACTGAGGCCTGTTGTGGGGTGGGGGGAGGGGGAGGGATAGCATTAGGAGATATACCTAATGTAAATGATGAGTTAATGGGTGCAGCACACCAACATGGCACATGTATACATATGTAACAAACCTGCACATTGTGCACATGTACCCTAGAACTTAAAGTATAATTTTAAAAAAAAGAGATAATTTAGGGTATCTGGCAGAAAAAATTTCTAAGCAGCAAACCATTCAAGCTGTGACTTGGGTGCTCTTAAAAGCATTCATTTTTTATTCATTCACAAAGATATGGGTTGGAATTGGAACTTATGTTTAAAGGAAAGCAAAGCATAAAATTTCAGAAAATTTGCAGCCTAACAATGCAATAGAAAAAAAAAAATTTCTAAGGAGAAATTCAAGCTGGCTACAGAAATTTGCATAAGTCACAGGAAGCCAAATGTTAACCACAAAAACAATGGATAAAATGTCTCCAGGGCACATCAAAGGTCTGCATGGCAGCCCCTCCCATCACAGGCCAAAATGCCTAGGGGGAAAAATAGTTTTGTGTACTGGCCCCAGGGCCTGGCTGCTTTGTGCGGTCCTGGGGCATGGTGCCCCACGTCCCAGCCATGGCTAAAAGAGGCCAACATAAAGCTCAGGCAATTGCTCCAAAGGATGTGAGCCCCAAGCCTTGGTGGCTTACATGTGGTGTTGGGCCTGCAGGTGCACAGAAGTAAAGAATTAAAATTTGAAAACCTCTGACTACATTTCAGGTAATGTGCAGAAATGCCTGAATGTCCAGGCAGAAGTTTGCTGCAGGAGCAGAGCCTTCATGTAGAACCTCTGCTAGGGCAGTGCAGAAGGGAAATGGAGTTGGAACTACCACACAGAGTCCCCACTGGGGCATTGCCTAGTGGAACTGTGAGAAAAGTGCCACTGTGCTCCAGACCCCAAAATGGTAAATCCATCAACAATTTGCACTGTGCACCTGAAAAAGCCATAAACACTCAAAGCAGCCTATGAAAGCAGCCAGGAGGGGGGCTGTACCCTGCAAAGCCACAGGGGTGGAGCTTCCAAAGGCTGTGGAAGCCCACCTCTTGCATCAGTGTAATCTGAATGTAAGACATAAAGTCAAAGAAAATGATTTTAAAACTTTAAAGTTTAATAACTGCCATATTGGATTTTGGACTTGCATGGGGCCTGTAGTCCCTTTGTTTTGGCCAATTTCTCCCATTTGGAATGGGTGTATTTACCCAATGCTTGTACCCCATTGTATCTAGAAAGTAACTAACTTGTTTTTAATTTTCTAGGGTCATAGGCAAAAGGGACTTGCTTGTCCCAAATAAGACTTTAAACTTGAGCTTGTAAGTTAATGCCAGAATAAGTTAAGATTTTGGGGGACTTTTGGAAGGGCATAGTTGTGTTTTAAATTGTAAAAACATAAAATTTGGGAGGGGTCAGGGGTGGTATAATATGTTTTGGCTGTATCCCTACCCAAATCTCATCTTAAATTATAGTTCCCATTAATCCCCATGTGTCATGGGAGGGACTAGGTGAAGACAATTGAGTCTTGGGGGCAGTTTCCCCCATCGTGTTCTCATGAAAGTAAATTCTCATGAGATCTAATGGTTTTATAAGGGGCTTCCCCCTTTGCTAGGCACTCCTTCTTCTCTCTTGCCTGCTGCCATGTAAAATGTGCCTTTGCTCCTCCTTTACCTTCCACCATGATTGTGAGGTCTCCCTAGCTGTGTGGAACTGTAAGCCCATTAAACCTCCTTTTCTTTATATTACCCAGTCTTGGGTGTTTTTTCATAGCATTATACAAATAAACTAATACAGTATGGTTACTTGTACCAGAGCCATTTATTAAAATCCTATGTCTCCTAAAAAATTAAATGACTATCATTGGCATACATTAAATTTTTTTAATGTGCACTGGTGTCTAGATATGGCATATTTATTTTATTCTACCAAGCTGATTATTATAGTTTTATACTACATCTTGTTGTCTGGTAAGACCAATACTTTCCCAATATGTTCTTTTAGAAACTTTTCTTGAACATCTTCAAATAGTTATTCTTTTTTAGAAATGGAAGATGATTTTAACTGCACCTGCCACCACCAGTAACCTACAAAACAACTTGGATTCTAACTGAGGTTGCATAAAGTCTATGTATCAATATTGAGATAATTTATTTCTATTAAATGTAGTCTTTATGTCCAAGAATGTTATTTATTTCCATTTGTTTATATATTTTAATGTACTTTAATATGTTTTTATAATTTTACTCATATAATCCTGTGTCTATATTGTTATATTTACTTCCATGTTTTCTAAAATAGGTTTTTATCACTATTGGGAATGAAATATTTTTCCATATCAATTTTTGATTGTTTATTACTAGACAGAAAAAAGGTATTAATTTAGGAATACTTTTATTATTTATTTTGATTTTTCTCTACAGTTTCTAGATTTTATAGGTATAAAGCCAAAGCATGGAAAAAATGTAGTTTTTGTAAAGCCTGTTTTGTTTGGTCTTTCTTCCTTAAAAATGAAGTCACAGCTAAAAATTTTCTTCTGACTCCCACTGTTTTTCAAAATTAGGGTGCTCCTATTTATTGCTCTCTTGATATAATTTCCAGTTTGAGTTCCTCTTTGATTCAAGAATTCTCTAGTAGCATGTTTCTTTATATTCACATAGTTATGATTTTGGTGAGAGCCTCGTTCATTATTTGCTTCTAATTTTATTGGATTATGCTACTCAAATGTAAGCTATAAAAACCCTCTTTTTTAGCTTTTAATATTTTCTTTGTGATTAAGCACACAACTGATTATTTTCCACAGACAATATAGAAAAATGTAAATTTCTGCTGGAAGGAAACTCAGTTCCTCTACGTTTTTGCTTAATGTTTCCGGCTATCAAAACCATCCTATTCTAAAAGAAGTCTGTTAAAGCCTTTAACTATCATGTTATTTTCACTACATTTTCCTTGTTTTGCTGACAGCTCAATTCAATGTATTTAGTTTCCATATTGCATGCTATAACCAGGTTTATGACATACATGACATAAATTCCACAAATCATGCCTTTTATCATTAAATACTGTTACTCCTCATATGATTTAATAAACTGGGATTTTGAAGAGCTACTCTATAAATAGCATCTCTCTGCCCCATGTAAATAGAACAAGGTGAGAAATAAAAGCTAATGAATGGTATCCATGGCAGGAATGCTGTGATAATTTGTAGACCCCAATGTGAAAATGAAAATGTGAGCCCCCTTGTTTAATGGCCATTAAGAATTTCAAGATAATGACAGCAGAGCATTATGCCAATTCAAGGGATTTTTAAAGTATGGAACCCTGTGTGATTAGTTAGATTATAAACCCATGCAGCTGGCGCAGGATATGGAAGTCTAAATATTAATTTTGTTACTAATAAATCCAATATAGCAGAATATATGAGAGCTAAATTGTCCTGCTAACTGCAAGTTAGATTTATAGTTAGCAGGCCAATTTGGTTGGCCTGCTTATGACTGATCAATACCACATTTTTGGTAGTCTAAGTGTAGTGTTTAAAAAGTCAATAATTTGTCAGACACAGTGTCTCACGCCTATAATCCTAGCGTTTTGGGAGGACAAGGCAGGTGGATCACTTGAGCTCAGGAGTTCGAGGCCAGTCTGGGCAACATGGCAAAACCCAGTCTCTACCAAAAATACAAAACTTACCTGGGCATGGTGGCATGTGTCTGTAGTCCCAGCTACCTGGGAGGCTGAGGTGGGAGGATCACTTGAGCCTGGGCGGCTGAGGCTGTAGTGAGCCAAGATCACATAACTGCACTCCAGCCTGGACAACAGAGCGAGGCCCTGTCTCAAAAAAAGCAGTCAATAATTTAAAAATCTGGTTGTATGTAATATTATGTTAAATGATGGCATCTCATAGGTAATTTTGTATATGGAAGAAAATTCTCAATAATGTCATTGAGCCTCCTTTTCCATATTTTTAGCATATTTCACTTTCTCTTAACTTTTTCAAAAAGATTTGTGGATGAGTCATGGAGGATAAATGTCCCAGGAGATTCTCTCCTCTTCCTTCGGCACACTTTAGGAACAACACAAGCATTGGCCATGTGCACTATCTCACACCACACTGGAACTGGACTTTAACCCTGACCTAAAGAGGCCACCCCAAGTGATGAGAAAGAGACTGTTCTTTACAGCAATTTTATTCTTGGCTTTTCTTCTGAGGAGACGCAAGTGAAGTACATAATTAGTGTCAACGATGATGGCATGTGTTTATTTTTTCATGAAGTGGACACCCAACTTCTGGGACCAGCTCTGAGGTCAGTGCTTGAGAGACCACCCAAATGGTTTCATTTTTTTTGCTGTCTTTGTTGTCCTATAAGATTAAGAACTAAAAAAGTTAGGATCATGACATGCTGGAAATAAGGCATGTTACAAAGAGGGTAAAATATAGTTCTGTGATACACCAATTGTGAATGACGCATTCCAATTCCTGACATTGAACAAACTACCAGTAGCAATATGCTATGAATAGATTCAGATATAGATATAGCCTTGAGATTTGCAGAAGCCAATCAGCTATCCTAATATTATTAAGAGTCGTGTGCTCCAATAAGTCAGGGGGAAGAAAGGAAAGTATTAGGAATCCTGTTAAAGTCTTTAGCCAGTGGATGGGAAGACAATCAATGACGGTGGTCCAATAAGATTATAAAAGAGCTGAAAAACTCCGACCACCTAGTGACATCATTGCTATCATAATGCACAACTCATTACCCTTTCTATGTTTAGAATGTTTGGATACACAAATACCATTATGTTACAATTGTCTACAGTATTTACAGTAACATGCTGATCAGATTTATAGCCTGGGAGCAATAGGCTGTATCACATAGCCTCGGTATGTAGTAGGCTATACCATCTAGGTTTGTAAAAAATACACTCTATGATGTTCACACAATGACCAAATCACCTAACAGTGCATTTATCAGAATGTATCCCTGTCATTAAGATACCATATATATCTTAATAGCCAATGAAATGCAAACTTCAATTCAGTATGTAGTCACTGTGTGAGGGTTACAGACTATAATTTTATTTGAAATTTAGGAATAAAATGACTCAAATTTGACGGAATAGGTAATGTAACTAACTTTTCCTTTATGTTCAGAGTCATTGATAGGGCAACTATAAAGGACGTCACCATGTTCCATCAGTCTTAAACGTGATCTGTTGGCAACCTGACTGATGTTGCTGGTACTTAAAAAACAAACGAAAAACAAATCGGCATGCTAGGAATATTTTCATGGGAAAAAAACCCCAATATTATTTGGGGTGCATAATTGTTTTCTTAATGAGTATGCACATTTTAAATTTGTGAAAATTTAAATATTAAGTATAGAAATTGTAAAGACAATTACTCATGTTTCGAATTGAGGAAGCAGCATATTTGGCATTCTAAATACTTAGAAAGTATAAGAGATTATTCTACTAGCACAGCAAATCAGCCTTGTATTTCAATATGAAGAATCAGCTTTTGGTTGTTAATTAGTTGTATCTTATGCTTGTTTTCTGTTTCATTGATTTCTATTCTTAACTTTATTATTTCCTTCCTTGTATTTCTTTAGACTCAATTTTATGTTCATTTTCCATCTTTTTGAAATGGATAATTAGATCTTCAATTTTCAGCCTTTCTTGATTTCTACCATATATATTTAAGGTTATAAATTTTAGTCTAAACACCGCTTTATATATGTATCATAAGTTTTGATAAATAGCATTTTTATTATTTTTTAGTTTACAATTTTTGATTTGTTTTAATTTTTTGACATGTATTATTTAGAAGTGTATTGCTTCCTTTTTAAACATATGGTCATTTTTCAGTTCTGTTTTTGTTTTTGTTTATAGCTAATTTCTACCATGATCAGAAATGTTAATTTAGATAAATGATTTGTGTGCACTTGATATGATTGTCTCTTTTAGAGTTATTGGGTGCAGTGCTTTATGTATACCAATTAGGCCAAGTTTATTACTCATGCTGTTCAAATATTCTAAATCCTTATTTTTTTCTATATGCTCTTTAAGCTATGGAGACAGTTGTGTTAAAATCTCCTACTAAGAATATGAATTCATTTATTTCTCTTTCGTATTCTGCAGTTTTAAAATTCATATTATTTCAGGTTAAGTTACTAAGTCTATAAAAATTTAGAATTGCTGCATTTTCCTAATAGGTTGGTCCTTCTAGTATTATAAAAATATTCCTCTCTATAACTAGTAATGGTTTTTAACTTAAGGTCTACTTTGTCTGATATTAGTACTGCTATACCAGCTTCCTTTGAGTTAGGTTGGCATTATTTATATTTTCCAAACTTTTACTTTCAACATTTTATTTTATTTTATGTCTTCCCCTCCTTGACCTTCACTCTCAGTTCATGAGAGTTTTACTTTGCACAGAAAAAATGAAGCACTCAGAAGAAAACTGGCACAGACTTCCAGTACCACACCAGCCCATACACTAGCATGTGTGCCCACACATTCTTCCTTTCCATATGCTGCTATATATATTTATTTAAAGACAGGGTCTTTCTCTGTCCTGCAGGCTAGAGTGCAGTGGCACAATCATGGCTCAGTGTAGCCTCAACCTCCTGGGCCCAAGTCATCCTCCCACCTCAGCCTCCTGAGTAGCTAGGGCTACAGGCATGTGCCACTGTGTCAGGCTTCTATATGTCACTGTAGATGAACTTTTTGTGGCCCTGTATAAGGCACACTATTATCCACCTACTCTTCCCTGCTCCAGGCACCACTCCAGCAATCCTTACCTGTCTCCTAATTCAAGAATTTCCCATTCTGCTAGATGATCCTGATGGCAGCTACTGGCCATCTGATACAGCCACTGCCATCACACCACGACTGCACAGAAAGCACAGGGAGGAGGCAAACAGCACCGCCCTACCCTCCAACCCCCTCCCCCTGTGGGGAGAAGAAAGGAAGATCAGATTGTTACTGTGTCTATGTGGAAAAGGAAGACATAAGAAACTCCATTTTGATCTGTATTAAGAAAAATTGTTTTGCTTTGAGATGCTGTTAATCTGTAACTTTAGCCCCAATCCTGTGTTCACAGAAACATGTGCTGTATTGAACCAAAGTTTAAGGGATTTAGGGCTGTGCAGGATGTGTCTTGTTAACAATATGTTTGCAGGCAGTATGCCTGGCAGATGTCATCGCCATTCTCCATTCTCTACTAACCAAGGGCACAATGCACTGTGGAAAGCCGCAGGGACCTCTGCCCAAGAAAGCCTGGGTATTGTCCAAGGTTTCCCTTCACTGAGACAGCCTGAGATATGCCCTCATGGGAAAGGAAAGACTTTACATCCCCCAGCCCAACACCTGTAAAGGGTCTGTGCTGAGGAGGAGTAGTGAAAGAGGGAGGCCTCTTTGCAGTTGAGATGAGAGGAAGGCTTCAGTCTCCTGCTCGTCCCTGGGAATGGAATGTCTAGGTGTAAAGCCGACCATTCCCATTCGTTCTATTCTGAGATAGGAGAAAACTGCCCTGTGGCTGGTGGCGAGATATGCTGGCAGCAATACTGCTCTGTTACTCTTTGCTACACTGAGATGTTTGTGTAAAGTGAAATCTAAACCTGGCCTACATGCACATCTAGACACAGTACCTTTCCTTGAACTTATTCATGATACAGATTCCTTTGCTCACATGTTTCCCTGCTGACCTTCTCCCCACCTGTTGACCTGCTACACTCCCCTTGCCAAGATAGTAAAAATAATAATCAATAAATACTGAGGGAACTCAAAGACCAGCGCTGGTGCAGGTCCTTGCCTGCTGAGTGTGCTGGTCCCCTGGGCCCACTGTTCTTTCTCTATACTTTGTCTCTGTATCTTATTTCTTTTCTCAGTCTCTCATCCCACCTGACGAGAAATACCCACAGGTGTGGAGCGGCAGGCCCCCTTCATCCCCCCAAGCCCACCACCCTGGGAGCCACAGTGATGGAGCTCAATCCCTGAGTGCCAGGGCCAGGCCCAGCAAAGCCCTGGAGACTCCACCCCAGGCTGCAAGGGGGCACAACCACGTGCCACGCTCCATTGAGTGTCAGGAGAGCTGCTCAAGTCATGGCTGCGATCTGGGCCTCCTGTTCCACAGAGCAAGCAGGAGCCCCATCCCCCTGGGCACAGCTGCAGCTGCCCAATCCAGCACTGCAGACCCAAGCATCCCTGCCCTCTTGGAGGGCATGAAAAGGCTCCCCATTGCCCTTGCAGGCTCAGAGATGCCTGCTCCCATTGCCTGGCCTCTCCCCACTCCCAGCGCCTGCTCAGATCTCACAGCAGGGTTGGGGCCAAGCCCAGGTGCTATCATAACCTGGCTGGGTGTGTGCACACTCAAGGCAGCATTGACAGGCCAGCCCCCTGCTACTTAGGCTCCCTCCATTCTTTGGGCACCAATAGTGTGGGAGGGGAAGCTGAGGGGGTGCTGAGGGTGACTGAGCACTGGCCTGCAGGTGCCCCTCAGTGCTAGCAGCCTGGCTGCGATGGATGGCCGAGGGAGGCAGATAGGCTCCTGAGCACAAGGGGTGGGTCCCCAGTGAAGCCCCACCTTCAGACTGGGGCAGGCCTGAAGCCTGTTGGCTGGGCTGCCAGTCCTGCAGACCAGAGGTGGAACTCGTGGTGCTTTTTCCTGGGCCCACCCATTGCTTCCCATGGACCAATTAGCATGCACTTCCCTCCTCCCAGGCCCATAAAAGCCCTGAGCTCAGCCAGAGCAGAACAGAGAATGAAGAAAGGACTGAATAGGATGGTCAACTGCAGAGAAGAGCTACCCTCTCTGCTAATAGCAGGAGAGGAGCTACCCTCCCTGTTGATAGCAGGAGACAACAAGAGGACAGGCTGCAGAGAGGAGCTACCCTCTCTGCTGAGAGCTTCAGAGACCTGCAGAGGCATTGGGACTACTGGCTACAGAGAGGAGGAACTCTATCCAGGGCCGTCTGTCTGCTGAGCGCAGCAGACATCCAGACGACCAGTAGCAGAGAGTAGCTGCCCTCTCCAGGACCTCTTCTCTGCTGAGAGCTGAACACTCAACTGGACGACCTGCCTACAGAGAGGATCTACCCACTGCAGGTCTCCTCTGAGCTGTGCTAACACTTAATAAACACTTAATAAAGCTCATCTTTGTCTTCTTCACCCTTCAATTGTCTGTGTACCTGATTCTTCCCAATGCAGGACAAGAACTTGGGCAAAGTCACCGCCAGCCATGAAGGTTTCCAGCCAGAAAATTGACACCCCAGAGATCTCTGTAACAATTCCCAGTAGTATATAAACAAGCAGTTTTCCCCCAACTATTTCGAAAAAAACACACAACCAGACTCATACTGGTAACATGTAAATTAAGCACTTATTCATGGGGGGGATATTATGGGACAATTATATGGGAACATTTATAGGAAATATTTGCCACTCACGTCACTCATATTGCAGACAAAGAGCTTCTATCTACATTATACACCGTTTCTACAAATTAATAAAAACACAATCACTTTACAACATGGGTAAAAGATAGAAACCACTCAGGAAACTGTAAATTGTAATTTCAGTCTAATCATGTAACATGCTATCCACTACCATGAGAGAAATGAAAAACACATCCAGATACCATTTTCACCTCTCATATAGGCATAAGACAACAAGTTGGTTAAGGAGACTCTGTGGAGTACTGGTGAAGAGCCTGTGTCTGGAGGCAGAGTACATGGGCTCTGAGTCCTAGGCATAGAGTGACCTTGAACATGTCTTGACCTGTCTTTTCTTAGTTTCCTCATTAGTGAAATGGGAATCATAATTATACCTAACTCATACTGGGGTTATTTTAAGTATTCAATGTATAAATTTATGTTACATACTTAAAATAGTTCCTGGCACAGAGAAAAAAAAGCTGTTACCATTAAAGTAGTATTTTGGGATGGGAAGGCTGTGAGAAAATAGTCGACTTCATCCATTGTTGGCAGAAATAAAAATTATTACAACTCCCATGAAGCGCATTTTGGCACAACCTAGCAAAATTACAAATGAAGATGTCCTTTCACTAAGCAATTTCACTTTTGTGAATTTATCTTAACAAATATACTTGAACATTTGAAATGATATACATACGAGTTTAGTCACTGCAGCACTGTTTGCAAATGCTCATCAGTAGGTAGTGGTCAAATAAGTTAGATGCATTCATTCATTAAAATATTAATACTATTCACCTCAGCTGATCTGAGTGCAATGGTGTTTACAACTGATTGATCACAACAAGTTACAGATGTCTTTGTTCCTTCTCCATTCCCACTGCTTCTCTTGATTAGCCTTAAAAATTTTTTTTTAAATGAAATACTATTCAGCTAACTCTCTGCATACTGATCACATCACCTCTTGCCATTCCTTGAAAATGTTAAACATGCTTCTATTTCGGACTCATTGCTATGGTTCTTTTGCTTTCAGTGCATTTCCTTAGATATACTTGTGGCTTGCACTATCATTTCTTTCAGGTGTGTGTTTACTTTATCAGAAAATCTTTTTGTGCCCACCCTATAAAAGAGTATGCCTCCATCTCAGTCATTTTTTAACAACCCTCCCTCCCCCGCCACCCTTCACATACATTATTTTTCTTCATGGCATTTACCACCACCTGAGATTATAATGCACGCCGGCAGGCAGGCATGCGTCCACACACACACATATACACACACCACATTAATTTACAGGTTTATTTCTGGATCTTGTCTCTTCCATAGAGAATGAGCGCCATGAAAGCAGGGGCACGATTGCTTTTGTTCGCTATTTTATCCTTTGTGCCTAGAACAGTGATTGAAAATGTATCAGGAATTCAAACACTGTTAATAGGGTTCTCTCTTGACAACAAGATAATCCATTTATTGGCTCTGCTTCCCTTTGTGGTTTGGCTTCATTCTCTTCTATTGCAGACAAGCTCTCAAGAGCTAGCTGCCAACAAATTCATATTCATTTTCCCATTTTAGGAACCCCAAGTCAAGTAAGGGAGCTGATTTGAATAGAATCACTTTAGAGACAGGGGATGTTTACATGCATGGGAAAGCAGCATTTAGTTCCCCTGATGCTTAACCAGTGGATTTAGTTCCCCCTCTGCTTAACCAGTGGATTTGCTATTTATATATTTTAGATGAATGATAGCCTGGAAAACACATTTCTACACCTTCTATTGATTAAAATGTTGAAGTATTGAAGCCTCCAAGACATTGGGAATTTTCTATTTCTCTTTTCAGTTCTGTAAGTTTTTACTTCATACATTTTGAAACTCTGTTAGGTACATACACATTTAAAGTTGTTATGTCTTCCTGGCAAATTGTCCTATTATTATGTAATGCTTCTCTTTTTTCCTGGTGGTATTCCTTGTCCTGAAGTCTACATTTTCTGATGTTAATACAGCCAATCAAGGTTTTTTAAAATTACCTTTGGAATGGTATACCTCTTCCACCCTTTTACTTTTAACTTCTCTGTCTTTATATTAAAAGCAGATTTCCTGTTGACAGCATATAGTTGTGTCTTGCTTTTTAAAAAAAAATCTAGTCTGATGATCTCTGTTATTTAATTTATATGTTTATACCACTTTACACTTAATATAATTATTTGCATGGTTGAAATGTAATCTATTAATTTGCTAGCAGTTTTCTATTTGTTCTATTTGTTTTCTTTTCCCCTGTTTTTCTGCATTCTTTTGGATGGAGTTTATTTTATCATTCCATTTTAATCTAATGTATTTGCTTATTATTATATTTTAAATAAAAAGTTTAATACTTGTCCTAGGATTTATAGTAGACATCTTTATTTAATTGCAGTCTGTCTAATTCATAATATTACATAGCATCACATGTTACGTAAGGGCCTTACAACAGTGTACTCTCAATATCTTTCTCCCATCCTTTGTGTTATTTTAAATCATACATACTTTTGCATATGCTATAAACATAATACATTGCTACTAATTTTACTTTAGACAGTCTACTATGTTTTAGAGTCAATTATAAATAAGAATATAATAAATATATTTACTTCCATTCATGCCATTTTCAGCATTTTTTATTTCTTTATATAGATTCAAAATTCTTTCTGGTATCTTTTTTTCTGAAGAATTTACTGTAACAATAATTATAGTACACATCTGCTGGAAATGAATTCTTTCAGTTTTTGTTTTTAATCTGAAAATGCATTTCTCTTTTATTTTTGAAATTTTTTTTTCTTTTTTCTTTTTCTTCTTTAAAATTTTTTTTAAAAATTTGAGATGGGGGTCTCACTTTGTTACCCAGGCTGGTCTTGAACTCTTGGGTTCAAGTGATCCTCCTGCCTTTGCCTCCCAAAGTGTTGGGGTTACAGGTGTGAGTCATCACACCCGGCCTTGAAAGATTTTAAAATTTGAGTAAAGAATTCTGGGTTAACAGTTTTTTTCTTTCAATATGTTAAAAGGTCACTCTACTGTCTTTTGGTTTGCATGGTTTATGAAGAAAAGTCTACTGTAATCTTATCTTTGTTTCTATGTGTGCAATGTGTCTTTTCTGCCTCTTTCTGCCTTCAATATTTTCTCTTTATCTTTGGTTTTAACAGTTTGAATATGATGTACCTAAGTGTATTTTCTATTTGTTATTTATCCTACTTGATGTCCTCTGAGCTTGATGTCCTGGAGCTTATGATTTGGTATCTTTTATTAATTTTACTGTTTGAAAAAAATACATGGCCATTTTCTCTTTAAATATTTCTTTTGCCTCATTCTCGCTTCTTCTTCTGGGATTTGAATTACATGCATATTACACTTTTTGATATTGTTTTACAACACTTGAATACTCTGTTCTTTTTTATCACTTTTTTTTGTGTATCTCAGTTTGGGCAAATTTAGTGGGCCTGTCTTTAAACTTGCTGCTTCTTTCTTCAGCTGTGTTGAGTCTGCTGGTGAGCCTGTCACAGGTATTCTTCATTTCTGTTACTTTTGTTATTTGATTTGTTAGCTTAAGTTTCATTCTGTTATTTCCAAATGTGACAGATGTAGAAGTCAGAATACGAATTTGACTATAAATCTTTTATTTCTTCTTTTGCCTCTCAATTTTTTAGTTATCTCATTTCTACATTATCAGAACACACAATATTTACATTCCATAATTATTCTTAGTCTCCACTTTTATTTGTTTTAATTCATTTAGTTTTAATTTAGTCTTAATTTATGAATTCAGTCAATGCTCACTACTAATCATTTGTTTCTGTGTTCCAGTCATCTTTAGGTGGGCTATAGTTTGTTATGTATGAATTTTTCAAAAAGACTTTAAGGAACATCTCCTTGAGGAATATGTGTTCTTGCATTCTGGCATTTTTAAAACAGTTGATCTTTTTTCTTTACACACAAGTTACAGTTTGGCAATCTATAAAATGTTTGGGTCATATTTTCTTTCTTTGAGAATTTGGTAGTTATTATTACATTATTTTCTGAGATGCAATTTTGTTGCCAATAAGTCTGAGATTAGCCTGATTTTATTTTCCTTTATAAGTTAGCTGATCTTTTTTGCCTAGATATCCAAAAGATTCTTTATTTTCGAAGTCCAATAAATTTAATATTCTTCAGGGTTAATCATTTTAAATCAACTTTTTATGACTCATGATGTGCCTTTTCAATACTAGGTCAAGTTTCGTTTGAAATAAAAAATGCTTTCTGAAATGTTTTTGTTTCTGTTCCACATTTCACTTTCTTCTTTGTTCCCCCTGATTATGAGTATTTTAAGGCTCTATTGCCTACTTTTTGTATCTATCATAGTTTCTTTACTCTTTCTAAGGTTTTTATTTTCAGTTCAATTTGCCTATTTTTTCATTTTTATCTTCTATGTCACTTATTGTGTTTTCTACAATATTTCTTCTCTTTTCAGGTCCTTTTAATTTTACCATGATTGTTTTAATTATTATTTCTTTCACTTTTTCCATGTGCTGTGCCAGCTAATTTCATATCCTTATGCCATTTCTTCCATGGGTTTTTGCATGTTTATTTTGTATCTTGCCTTATAAAAGCAATTAGCTCATCGTATTTGTTTAAAATCATGGCAAAATATGTGTTCACAGTATCTATCTGTTCCATAGTAATAATTTTCTGATGAGTGCTCTTCATCAATTACCTTTTTTTGCTTTTCCTTTCTGATTTTTTAAAGAATCTCTGTATAGAATACTGGCAAGGATGTTGGGAAGTGGGAACCCTTGTACCCTGGTGGTGGGAATGCAAATTAGTATAGCTACTATGGAGAACAGCATGGGGGTTACTCAAAAACTAAAAATAAGACTACCATATGATCCAGCAGTCTCACTGCTAGATCTATACCCAAAGAAAGGAAATCTGTGCATCAAAGAGTTATCTGTACTCCCATGTTTACTTCAGCACTGTTTACAAGAGCCAAGGTTTGCGAGCAACCTAAGTGTCCATTAACAGATGAATGGATAAAGAAAATTTGGTACTTACACACAATGGAATACTATCCCATCATAAAAAAATCTGATCTCATCATTTACAAAAACATGGATGGAACTGGAAGATGTTATGTTAAGTGAGATAAGCCAGGCACACAAAGACAAACTTCATATGTTCTCATTCATCTGTGGAAGCTAAATGTTAAAACAATTGAATTTATGGAGATAGAGAGTAAAATGATGGTTACCAGAGCCTGGATAGGGTAGTGAGGAACAGGAGGAAAAGTGGGGATTACTACTGGGTACACAAATACAGTTAGATAGAATGAATAAGATCTAGTGGTTGATAGAACAACAGGTTGACTACAGTCAAAAATAATTTATTGTACATTTTAAGATAACTGCAAGAGTATAATGGGAACATTTGTAACACAAAGAAATAATAAATACTTTAGGTATTGGATATCCCATTTACCCTGATGTGATGATTACAGATTGTATGCCTGTATCAAAATATCTCATGTGCCCCATAAATATATATAGCTACTATGTACCCATAAAACTGCAAAGTAAAAAATTAAAAAAGATTTTCCATATAGGTTCTGTACTAGTCCCTTTCAATTATTTATTATTAAAGTGTTTTCTTTCTTTGCTGGATTTCTGAACCAGCTCTTTGAAGGAAGTTTATGGGAAAGGTAGAGGCCAGGACCTTGTTCCAGGATATCTGGGATTTTTCTTTTGATCTAGGAATTTATGAGAGAGTTTATACAGCTTTTACTATTTCCCAAACAGTTGAGATAAGTGGTATTCCCTTCCCCCAACACCCAACACACACACACACAACTCAAATATTGTTCTCTTTCCTACTGCCCCAGAGAAGCACTACTTCCTGGAAACATGGCTTGTCTATGTGACATTCCATTTGGCCATACTTCTGCTTCTAGAAACAAGTAAAGCTGTATCTCACCACTGCCTCCTACATCCTTGCAAACAGGAAACACTGTTTTTGTCCTTCAAGACATTCATATCAATTTTGTAAAGTGTAAAATTTTCAGTTTTTTTCTAATATATATAGCAATTGGGTCCTATCACCAGTTCATTCTCTCACTGTGCTATCTTCTCTCAGTATCCTCCCTTGTGAAACTGGTTTTCATTCACCTTGTTGCCTTCAGATGACTTTTTGGCAGACATGAAAAACATGCTGATTTTATGTCAACCTACATACATTTTAAATTTCTTGGACTATAACTTTCTTGAAGCACTCTGTAAAATATTGGCAATCCAAAAAGATAAGGATAAAAGTGAAGCATAGTTAATAGGCCTATTCGTTGTGTGCCAGCTACTCTGCTAGTACAGGAGATAAAATATTGTGCTAGACAGACACTGTCTGTTATATTCCAGTTATAGAGACCAAAAGAAAAAGAATAAGAAGAACTAAATATAACAGTTGAAAGTTATAGTAAGTGGACTGAAGAAAAGAATATACCGGCAGGGCACAGGGGCTCACGTCTGTAATCCCAGCACTTTGGGAGGCCGAGGTGGGCAGATCACGAGGTCAAGAGATTGAGGCCATCCTGGCCAACGTGGTGAAACCCCGTCTGTACTAAAAATACAAAAATTAGCCGGGCATGGTGGTGTGTGCCTGTAATCCCAGCTACTTGGGAGGCTGAGGCAGGAAAATTGCTTGAACCCGGGAGGCGGAGGTTGCAGTGAGCCGAGATTGCACCACTGGACTCCAGCCTGGTGACAGAGGGAGACTCCATCCCCTGCCCTCCCCTAAAAAAGAATATGCCAATCACATGATAGATATGACAGCTACTGGTGTCAGGTTCAGGTTAGATTGGCCTTTGTTTTTACTTTAGAAATTTAGCCACAAATGGTTTTTAAAACTTCAGGCAACATCTTTCTTTACTTGGCAAACTTGGAAATGTAGGTTCTATCCATTTGCCAGGGCTGGCTTTGTGGCTAACCAGAGATTTATGAGAAGGTTTGAGTAGCTCAGTTTTTTTTCCATGGAATGCCACAAAGTTAAAGTTATCTTTCTCTTCATGGGACCTTACTTCTTAGTTTAAAAAATTAAAACACAATGTTTCTTATTGGATAAAAATACATATATTTGACTTAATAAAAAGTTAATAAGTCTTAAAATAAAAAACTAGACATGTCCCTGATCTTAGTGAGCCAATGTTAAATGCCTTTCTTTTCTTCTTTGGGCACTGGAAATTTTAGCTAGAGTTTAATTGTGTCTAAGGCATCATGCCCATTCCTGATATAGATTAGAGCAATGAATATAATAATCTATAGGTTAGGCCAGCAACCTTATGCCAAAAGATGTTTGGATGTTAGGAAAAAATTTAGAAAAATCAGTCAAAGGCATTTGAAGAAAACAATGTAAATGTGTGAAAGAATGCAAAGATGAAAATTCTAAGTTAATGGAGAACATGAGTGCTTTCTTTTATTCAGTTAACAAAGGAGTTTTATAAATTTGTTTTCACCTATGATCTTTTACAAAGTCAAATAATTAAGGATACGTTACAGCCTCTTACTAGTTCTCAGGAAGAATTTATAGAACACTAGAATAACTGTTTCCATCCATTTTCTATTAAAGTTTGTTTATTTTGCAAAAAAGTACAGATAATAATAGAAAATATCTTGCACAGCATACCTTTTTGCCCTCTTTTAAGAAAGCAATTTTTTCTTTTCTTTTTTTTTTTTTTTAGAGATGGATATCTCACTGTGTTTCCCAGGTTGGTCTGGAACTCCTGGGCTCAAGCAATCCTCCCTCTTCAGCCTCCCAAAGTGCTGGGATTTCAGGCATGAGCCACTGCACTCAGCAAGAAAGCAAATTTATTTTCATTTTACCTGCACAAGGTAACTATTTAAATTTCTTGGACTATAACTTTCTCGAAGCATTCTATAAAAATGGTCAAAGAGTTATCCATACAGAGCACTAAAGAGTGAGTATTGCAGCGGGTTATAAAAACTAGTTAAGGGATTCCAAAGAATTAGGCTACATTCTATTACTTATATTATTCTTTGACCCTTCTGTCCTGCAGACTCCTTTATTTATGAACTCACATGATAAACTAAGACAATTTTAATCTAGTTTCATATTGTTAATAGCCAATCATACCCCGAGGTCCAAAGTGTAACTTCCTAAACTGAAAATGTTGAGGTGCTCTAACTATACTCTGATGATCTTGAAACTATTCATTTGTTTTTCTCTCATATACTTAGAGAAATGTAGAATATATTTAAATATAAAACATTATGATTTGTTTTTCATTAGGTTAGATAGTATAAATCTCCCTTAGCATCATGAAAATCTAATCTAGTATTTTTCTTTTTCCCTGAAATATTTATTCATCTTTAAACAACATAACAAGGATGTGGTGATGCTTTTAATGCTGCTATATTACATTCAAACCTCACTCTCTATGTTAGTGCTGAAGACCAATAAATAGCTCCTGGTGGCTCTTGGAAGCTGAAAAACCATGTATGATAAAATATGTCTGGAATAGAGTCTTATCCTGTAGGCCTTAATGGCAAGGAAACAGAATGATTTTAATGTCATGAATCTCAGGGAATTTTGCAGTTTTAGTTAGTTTAGCCTCACAGAACTCTAATTTAATTCAGTTAAGAAGGAACTAGAAGGAAAATAGCGTATACTACTTCATGTGGATATATAAACACACAGAGTCTCTGTCTGACCTCAAGATTAATTATGTAGCTATTTTTCATTATAACCTACACTATTTGATCTGATCATATAATCATCTCGAAGGGGTAAAAGGGAACTTTTTCTCTTAGCTGTGGCATGAAGACATTTTTAAAACATTGATCCTCTCTTTCCAATTTCTCTCAAATTTCCATTTGAGGATCTAGGCTCTCTGAACTTGTCTCCTCAGAGAATGATACAATATGAAGTAGAAGGAAAAACAGAGTCTTCCTTGCTTTGGTTTTTAAAATCCAAAGCCTTAGGGGGAAAAAGGATAATCCTGGCACAGAAAAAAAAAAAAAAAAAAGCAGATTAGGAGCCTATTCCACAAGCCACATGGAGGGAAGAGGGCAGGAGTTAGATGAAGGAGAGTGGATTTGTGGGTAGGAACCAGAGAGCTGAGCCTTGCTCCACCCATTTTATGGGGTTGGAGTCCCTAAAAGATGGCAGGATCCTGGAGAGGTTTTGGAGAGACTGGATGAGAAACTGTCTCCCAGTTCCTGGTATACAGCCTTGGCAGAAATTTGAGGTGCCTGGGAGCAGAGGTCATGAACTACCTCTCTCCCTTAGTAGAGTCCTGATGAGAATGGAGGGCTGCACATTGAATCCAGGCCCACAGAGCCAAAGGCAGACCTAGATTCCTGTGCTTCAGACCTTGACAGAAGCAGCAGAATAATTGTTGTCTCTCAAGTGTGATGAGAAAGAAACAAAAAGAGTTGCCACACCAGAAGGGGTCATGTGGACAGGAAGAGGGATATCTCCTTACAACCTGAGTGGACTGATGACTCAGGACTAGATAACTGTGCAGACAGATGACTGAAGATCTTGTGCCTCCCCACAGGGTGGTGGCACCACTCAAGCCTTCCATTTAGACACAGGTCTCGAGAAATTCCTAGGTCTCCAACTGACTGTGGTTAAGTTTGGGCCACCTAGTATATTGAGGACTCAAAATAGAAATCGCTGGAAAGGAAGAAAGTATGACACATTAGGCCAGTTGGTCCATCTCTTTCCCAGGGACTAGCTCTGCAATTTGGGGGCTATAGTCAGACCACAAAATACTCACTCCCTTACATCTTTCCCTCAGGGCAATGGATGCCTGAATGCCTGATATTTATATGATTCTTTTCTGCACCATCAGCCCATATGCTCCACTGAGCACTGGACATTTTCACTTGGATGTCTCAAAAGTACCTTATAGTCAAAATATTCAAAATCAGTTCTCTTCAGTGTGTGGTCTCATGAGTGAGACCCTTTGTAACCATACTAGTGACAAAGTCAGCAACCTGCCCTGGTCTTCAATAGCCCCCTTTCTGTCACCACCCATTTTCAATCTATCACTTCTCTCCATTTCTACAAACTATCACTTAAGCCCAAGCTACCATGACCCTTCCCTCTGATGGGGTCTACCTGCATTCACTCTGTGCTTCTTAGTCATTCTCTACACTGCAACCTGAATGATTTTTAAAAGGAAACTCTGAGCATGTTGTTCCTCACAACTCACCCCCAATACCTCACTCAGATTCCATTATGCCAAATAATTAGCAAGGTGACAAAAGCTCTGCATGAGCTGTCTGCCGTGTCTTTGCTCAGCCTCACCTTGAGCCATGCTCCTCTCACTTGCTGCACCCCAGGCACACTGGCCTCCTTTCCCTTCCATAAACAAGAAAAGCTCCTACTGCCTCAGGGCTCCTACCCATTCATTCCTCCAGGAATACTGTTCTTCCCATCCTCAGTAGGCAACTCCTACTCATATCTGAGATCTCAACTCATTCTCCCTAACCTTGCATATCAGTTAAGTCCTCCATCAGTGGTCTCCAAGCACTAGGTATCTCTCCTTCATAGCTATGATCACACCTGCACTGTTTATTTATTTGTAATTATTTTGTTACTCTTTGCTTTCCCCATTAGACCGTCAACCCAATGAGCAGTGAGACAATTCTGGACCCTCATTTCATCCACAGTGACCCAGGCACCCAATTATTGAATGCTTTTAGAAGTCTTCTCAAATGAATCTCTATGAACAGCAGTAATAATGGTTAGTACTCTTTAAGAACTCTCTCAAGGCCAGCATTATTTGAAGCATTCATTCTATGTGTTAGCTCTCACAACATCATGTGAGGTAGGCAGTGCCATTGTTATCTCTGGTTTTTGGGTGGAAAACAGGCACAAGCTTCCCATAGCAGGCAAGGAGCTCTGAGATCATGCTCATCCCCAAAAAACCTCACTGTTTCAGAATATGTGCTCCACCCAAGAGGGGCAGCTGCCAATGCCCCATTTCATGATAAGTTATGAATTTCATCTATATCAAATTATATTAATTATAAGACCATAGGAAACTTGCACACATTAAATTCTCATGGAATTTATATGCATTCTCCATCTATTTAATTAACACATATTGAGCACTTACCAAGTGCAGGTTATGTGCTAGAAATTAAAACACAGGAAGGAGAATGAGATGGTCCCTCATTGAGATAGATGGTGAGGGAGCGATAGATGAAGACAGAAATAAATCACTCGGTATAGTTTGATGGAGCCAATACGATTTGACTCTGCGTCCCCATCCAAATCTCATCTCGAATTGTAATCCCCACAAGTCAAGTGAGGGACCTGGTGGGAGGTGATTAGATCATGGGAGTGGTTTTCCCCATGCTGTTCTCGTGTTAGTGAGAGAGTTCTCACGAGATCTGATGTTTTAAAAGTGGCAGTTTCCTCTGAACTCTCTCCCTCCTGCCACCATGTAAAAAGATGCTTCTCTTTCACCTTCCGCCATGATTGTAAGTTTCCTGAGGCCTCCCAAGCCATGCGGAACTGTGAGTCAATTTAACCTCTTTTGTTTATATATTACCCAGTCTCAGGTAGTATCTTTATAGCAGTGTGAAAACAGGTTAAAACAGGAGCCATTATGGAGATGTCTACAAAGTGCTGGGGAGAGGGAAGGACGGGGAACCAACAATCAGGTTTTCCTAGTAGGTGAGGGTGGTCAAGAAAATCATCTGTTACCTCTTGGTTTCCCTATGTGAAAAATGACTCATGGAATCCTGTGAAGGATTCCCAATACCCCTTATGCTCCTCCGTAATTTTCGTAGCCCCAGTATTTGTTTGCTAGGGCTGCTATAACAAAATGCCATCAAGAGAGCGGCTTAAGAAACAAAAATTCATTGTCTTGTGGTTCTAGAGGCGGGAAGTCTGAACTCCGAAGGGCAGGGTTGGTTCCTTCTGTGGGCTGTGAGAGGGACCATCCCACGCCTCTCTCCTAGCTTCTGGTGGTTGCTGGCAAACTTTAGTGTTCCTTGACTTACAGATTCATCACCCAGTCTCTGCCTTTATGTTCACATGGCATTCTTCCTGTGTGAGACTCTGCTTCTCTCTGCCCAAATTTCCGTTTTTTATAAGGACACTAGTTATACTGGATTAGGGCCCACCCAAATGACTTCATCTTAACTTCACAGTAATATCTGCAACAACCTTATTTCCAAATGTCACATTCTGAGGAAGTGGGTGTTAGAATTTCAACATACGAATTTTGGAGTGGAGAACACAATTTAATGCATAACAGCTCTTTTCATCTCTCAGCAAACTAGGTAACATTTATTTTTAATGTTTATTATTAAATTTATTATATTTATCATTATAAAGGATAAATGTTTAAATTTATAATAAGTAAATTAATTTAATTGATAGTTAATATTAATATTTATTTTAATAAGTAGTAATTTAATTATTTTTATTTGTTTTTGCTTATTTTTTGTTCTTTTGGTTTTTGACCCTGACTATAATATAAGCTGCTTGGGGGAAATAATGTATGATTATTTGTTCACTGATGTATCCTGCACACCTACAACAGCACTTGGCTAATCAGAGGCAATCAGTAGATTTTTTTTTTTTGAGACAGAGTTTCACTCTGTCATCCAGACTAGGGTGCAACAGTGTGGTCATGGCTCACTGCAGCCTTAAACTCCTGTGCTCAACAGATCCTCCCTCCTCAGCCTCCCCAGTAGCTAGGACTACAGACATGTACAACCACACCCAACTAATTTTTATTTTTATAGAGATGGGATCTTGCTATGTTGCCTAAGCCAGTCTCAAACTCTGGGCTTCAAATGATCCTCCTACCCTGTCCTCCCAAAGTGCTGTAATTACCGGCATGAGCCATTGTGCCCAGCCAGTAAATATTTTTTAAATGAACGAATGAATCAACAAGAAAGAAACAGGTAGAATGGAAAGGGTTTGTTTGTCTGTCTCCTACCCTCATTGTACTTCTGGGTTGCAAAGAAATGCTGCAACTAGATATAAACTATGCAAACAGATGATAAACAAAAGTAAATAAAATAGTTCAGGGTAGGGGGGATGTCTGTGTTGGGAAAGAAGAGAAGACAAAAAGAATGACAATTTATAGCCTTAATTTTCCCTCTTCTCATTCTTAGAGGTTCTCCCATAAGAATTTTTGAGAATTAAGAGATGCTTCCCAACCTCTAATCTTGTGGCTTTGAATCGTGCTAGGTGGCCCATTTACTCCTGATCTTCTCCTATGAGCAGCTGACCTCTTTGGATTTTACATTTAAAGTATCCAAGACCAGAATTTCACTTTCTGGGCTGAAACAAAAGCATCCTATGATGTATCTGGTATAGAGCTGCAGACAAAGACAACTAGATGGATTTTTTTTTAAATGCCACCCACAGAAAAGCATTTTTGAGGAAAATTCTTCAAAGAATCAAAACCATCATTCTCCACCCTCTTCGAGTTTGTCTCTGTGCAGTGGTCGCATTGTATCACATAAACGTTGCTTTGCTCGTGTGATAGATCATCTCTTCTGAAACTCATTCTTCAGCAATATAACATGAATGGGATTGAATGTCTTTGTACAGAAGCCTATTTTATGGGTTTGTGTGGTTGGTGGGTGTCCATCAAAAACCATTTTTAAAATAAGCACATCTGCATTTTTCCCCCCTCTGCTAGGAAATGACCAGGACTGTACTCTTCTCTGGGGGCCAGTATTGGGACGAAGCCACACAAGGTTTCTCTCCCTGCCACATAGGTCTGCTTTTGTCGACTGCAGTCCTGATTCTTATATTTGCTCCCTTGTATTTTTTAGAGATAAATAGGCAATCTCTTTCTTAGATCGTTTTTATCTCTCTGACCCTCATTTCCTCCTCTTTTCAATCCATTCATAAACCCAAAACCTGCTTCAGCATACTTCTATTAAAGTATCTATAAAAGCAGGAGGGAGGCTGCCCCCATGTCAGCAACCTGCGGGAGTCTCGAGCTCTCAGGCTGCATGGTCCTCAGCCAGGGCACAACCTAATGGGGTTTTGGGAGGTGCTGCCTGTCGCCTCTCCTGGGGCCAACAGATGACAAAGTCTCCATCCATCATTGCAAGGTCTCAGGTCTGAAGTCCACTGCAGTCAGCCTTCCCTGGTGGTGAGCTGCTGTCAGAACCTCCCCACTACTCCTCTGGGTGGCCCCAGTCTTGTGCCTATTTCCCTCTCGTGGTCATCAAGTCTCGCCCAGGTAAGTGACCTGCCCACAAGGGACATTCTGCTTGAGAGCCTTTTAAAAAGTCAGGTTTATTATGGCATAACTTAAACAGTAAAGTACAGTTGGATGGGTTTTGACAAATGCATGTAGCCCTGAAACCAGTACCACAATTTAGATACAATATTTTTGTCACCTTAGAAAGTCCCATTGGGCCCCTTGGAACTCAATTCCCTTCTCCACCCTCAGCCATATACAGTAGGTAATGAATATTTGATTAGCAAATATTTAGTCACCTATTAGACAAAGTGAGTTCTAATGTCCAGTAACAAGAACTCAGTCCAAATGCCACAGGAACAAAGAAACCAGCCATTTAACCTACCAAACACAAAATACACCAGGAAAAAACAGGACAAAAAAAAGCAAGAGGGAAACAAATGTTTTAATAAAATAATTGCATTTTGCAAAACCGTAAACTCCTAAGCCTTCTGAAAAAGTCTGGAAGTTCCCTTCAGAATATCTATAGAAGATCCTGTCTCTTCATTTCACTCTAATCGTAAACATTTTTTTCCCAAGCAGTGATATTTACAATAAAAATTTTAAAACATTTATTGATTTGTTTGATAATTACTAGTATAGTCAGTCTTTAATTTACAAATGGGTTGTGATTTGAAAGTTCACTAGTAAATCAAATGCTTCTTAATATTTTTTCATAACTATGTTGTCAAAAATGAGTACACAAGTATTGTATAAGAGTATTATAATATTTATTAGTTGCCTGAATTCTAGATTCCAGAACCTGGGAACCAAGTAGTGCAGAATCAAGGTACATATACGATAAATTTTTAGGAAGTAACAGGACTTGACATGGATCAGAATATAAAAGTGACCTCTATGGAAGAATAAAATAACTACTCCTATGATTTAGATTTGGATAACTAGGTGGATGGCAATGTTACCAATTGAGAGATAGAATGAGGAGTGGAACTGGGGTGAGAGGATAGCAAGTTACATTTGACATTTGTCCCTACATGGGACATTTAGGTAGAGAAGTCTAGTTGGAGTTGGATATATAATCTGAAGTTTGGGGAAGATGTCATCTGCATAGAGGCAATCGTTGAAACCACAAGACTAGATGAGATTTCCTAAAAGAGTATATGGTATGAAAAATGCAGTTGACCAAAACGCTGAGGAAACCTAAATATACACTATATGGTTCCATAAAGAGTGAGAAAAAAATCAAAAAGACTTTTTGGAATATCATTGTATTATTATCCAAAAAATTAAAGCATGCAAAGTAAATCTGAGTTAAGTATCACATAAACCTGAATCTCAAAAAGGTTATGGAACAAAAGTGTCAAGCTTTCATAAATTTCCGCTGGCCACTACAGTCTGCCAATCTACCAGTTGCATTATAATTACCTGAGAAGCTTTTTAAAGATAAAAATTCTAAGCCTGCTGCTGTGTATTTTGATTTAGGAGGTATTTCACAAGACTCAAAACTGACCATTTGTAAAAGATTCTAAATCTGACATTGTGCCAGCTTTGTAAACTTCTTCTTCATAAAACTTTCACTCCTCACTGCCTCAAGTTGCACACAACGTTTTTTTCTTATAGAAGAAAATAAGTCTGGATGTATTTATTGAACGTGGGAATGCATAGCTAATGACAGAAAGTACCTTCCGTTTTCCTACTAGCACAAACCTTTGTGACTAAGAGAAACGTATAATTGCCAAGCTAAGAAACACCTGTAAATAAAAGAGATAGTTATTATAAAAATGAGCACCTGTACAGTGTTTATTTTATTGAAAAGATAATGGTTTAGAGGAAGAATCCAAGCTATAATAAAATTAATTATTGTTCTGCAAGCCACCCTAAAGAAGGGTTTCCAATGAAAGGAATTCATTGTCACTATTCAGCTATGCACATGACTGCCCGTATGTCAACTGCTATGGCTGCTTTTTGACCTGCAACATTTGATACTTGGATGGTTTCACACAGTTTTAGCCATTCAGTATTCCACAGAATGCTGGTTTTCCTCAAGATGTTACTAAGTGGTGCACTAAGTAAGTATTTGTCACGTAATTTTAAAAATTGCTAATTACTTTATCTTTTGGAGTTTCACAAAGAATATTAGCAATATTAAAGGCCTTGAAAAGTCATGCAATCAAGATCCAGTTAATTTTGTTTATTCTATGGTTTCCTGCTATGGTTTGAATGTGTCATTCAAAAGTTCATGTGTTGGAAGTTTAATTCCCAATGCAGTAGCATTGGGAGGTGGGGCCTAATAAGAGATGATTGGGTCATGAGGGCAGATCCCTCATCGATTAACATCATTATTGCAAGAGCAGCTTAGTTATTTCCAGAGCGGGTTGTTATAAAGCAAGTACAGCCCCTGGTGCCTCCTTCTCTGTATTGTGTGCTCACTTCTGCTTCTGCCCTTTGCTATGGAATAATGCAGCACAAGGTCCTCACCAGACACCAGCACCATGCTCTTGGACTTCCCAGGTTCCATAACTGTAAGAAATAAATCTCTTTTCTCCATAAAATACTCAGCCTGTCTGTTAAAGCAACATAAACAGACTAAGATATTTCCCAAATTTCTTATGACCACATGCCTTTTACATGAAACACAGTGTTAGAAATGTTGCTCCATATAATACCATGAAAAAATTTTAAATTCCAGTGAGATCAAGAAAAAGAATAATTGGTGGTCATTTGTTGAATATGAAATGAACAGAGCCTTAATATAATTTGGAATAATAGCATTTGACTGTAAATCTTGATAGTACACAGTTTCTAGGCTAAGATAGAGTATCTAAGCATATTAGTAGGGTAAATAACAATTACAAAGGAAATATTTTAGAAATTTAAGGCAGCCTACTAACTTCAAATCTTTTAGAAATATTCATCTCTCTAAACTTATTAGTCTAATTAAGAATATTACTTCCTATTTATTGAAGTAATTCCTAGGAGCTTTTTCTTACTAATGCTATTCAATATCCAACCTACCTTTCTGGTTGCATTCCCCCAAACCCCGATCACTACTCCAGACTCCACAGCACTCTCAAACACAAAATGAATTTTCAAAATCTTCACACCCTTGCTCACACTGTCACATTGGCCTAGAATTTCTTCATGATTCCTATTGCAAAACTCCACTCAAGTACTTGTTTTTCTGTGATCTCCTCCACAAACCACTAATGACCCTTATCACATCGTATCAGGTTTGTATAAATTTATCTCCCCTCCAAAGTTGTGAATCCCAAGAGAAAAAGAACTAAGTCACATTTACTTGAGTAACATGTAAGAAAGTAGGGTTTTAATATATTTTTACTGTAATTAAATGTAGAATATTCTATAATTCATTCTTTTTCCTAATTAAAATTAATATCCTCCATTGGTCTGAATAAAAGAAATTTAGCAGAAGGCATAAAACAAATTCTAACCCCAACAAAATTCTTCCCTTAAAGTTTGGGCCCACTTGGAGATCTAATTTATAATAGTTTGTTGAAGGCTGGCAAAAAAGTATTGAGGAGGCTCACCATATAAATCCTTTAGACACGGTGGAGTTGATTAGGGATGCAGAAGCTTTGGACCAGCAATAAAGCATTTTGTCCTGATGCAAAACCTAAAATTTGACAATATAAGTGTATTAATCTGTTCTCACACTGCTAATAAAGACATACCAAAAACTGAGTAATTTAGAAAGAAAGGGGGTTGAATTGACTCATAGTTTAGCATGGCTGAGGGGGCCTCACAATCATAGCAGACAGTGAATAGGGGCAAAGTAACCTCTCACATTGTGGCAGGCAAGAGCACATGTGCAGGGGAACTGCCCTTTATAAAACCATCAAATCTCATGAGACTTATTCACTGTCATGAGAACAGCACATCCACCATGACTCAATCACCTCCCACCGGGTCCCTCCCATGATGCGTGGGGACTATGGGAGCTAAAATTCAAGGTGAGACTTGGGTGGGGACACAGCCAAACAATATATTTCCATCTGGCCCCTCCCAAGTCTTACGTCCTCACATTTCAAAACCAATTATGACTTCCCAAGGGTCCCCCAAAGTCTTAATTTATCTCAGCATTAACTTGAAAGTCCACAGTCCAAAGTCTTATCTGAGAAAAGGCAAGTCCCTTCTGCCTAGGAACCTGTAAAATCAAAAGCAAATTAGTTACTTCCTAGATACAATGGAGGTACAGGCATTGGGTAAATACAGCCATTCCAAATGGGAGAAATTGGCCAAAATGAAGGGGCTACAGGCCCCATGCAAGTCTGAAATCCAGCAGGGCAGTCAAATCTTAAAGCTCCAAAATGATCTCCTTTGACTCTATGTCTCACATCCAGGTCATGCTGATGCAAGAGATGGGTTCCCATGGTCTTGGGCAGCTCCACCTCTGTGGCTTTGCAGGGTATAACCTCCCCCTGGCTGCCTTCACGGGCTGACATTGAGTGTCTGTGGGTTTTCCAGGCACACGGTGCAAGCTGTTCGTGGACCTACCATTCTGGTGTCTGGAGGATGGTGGCCCTCTTCTCATAGCTTCACTAGGCAATGCCTCAGTGGGAATTCTGTGTGGAGGCTTCAACCCCACATTTCCCTTTCACACTGCCCTAGCAGAGGTTCTCCATGAAGGCCCTGCCCCTGCATCACACTTCTGCCTGGACATCCAGGCATTTCCATACATCCTCTGAAATCTAGGCAGAGGTTCCCAAACCTCAATTCTTGACTTCTGTGCACCTGAAGGCCCAACACCTCATGTAAGCTGCCAAGACTTGGGGCTTGCACCCTCTGAAACCATGGCCTGAGCTGTACCTTGGCCGCTTTTAGCCACAGTTGGAGTGGCTGGGATGCAGGTCACCAAGGCTGCACAGAGGAGGGGGGCCCTGGGCCTAGCACATTAAACCATTTTTTCCTCCTAGGCCTCTAGGCCTGTGATGGGAGGGGCTGCTGTGAAGGTCCCTGACATGCCCTGAGACATTTTCCCCATCCCATCGTCTTGCCAATTAACATTTGGCTCCTCACTACTTATGCAAATTTCTGGAGCCAACTTGAATTTCTCCACAGAAAATGGATTTTTCTTTTCTATTGAATCATCAGGCTGCAAATTTTTCAAACTTTTATGCTCTGCCTCTCTTTTAAACTTAAGTTCTAATTCCAAACCATACCTTTGTCAATACAAAAAAACTCAATGCTTTTAACAGCGCCCAAGTCACATCTTGAGCACTTTGCTACTTAGAAATTTTTTCTGCCAGATGCCTAAATCATCTCTCTCAAGTTCAAAGTTCCACAGATCTCTAGGGCAGGGGCAAAATGCCTCCAGTCTCTTTGCTAAAACATAGCAAGAGTCACCTTTACTCCAGGTCCGAACAAGTTTCTCATCTCCATCTGAGACCACTTCTGCCTGGACTTTATTGTCCATATCACTATCAGCATTTTGGTCAAAGCCATTCAACAAATCTCTAGGAAGTTCTTAACTTTCCCATGTCTTCCTGTCTTTTGAGCCCTCCAAGTTGCTAGGGAGTTCCAATCTTTCCCACATTTTCCTGTCTTCTTCTGAGCCCTCTAAAGTGTTGCAACCTCTGCCTGTTACCCAATTTCAACATCGATTCCACATTTTGGGGTGTCCTTATAGCAGCACTGCATTCTGTCAGTACCAATTTACTGTATTAGTCAGTTCTCACGCTGCTAATAAAGACATACCTGAGACTGGGTAATTTATAAAGGAAAGACGTTTAATTGGCTCACAGTCCCACATGGCTAGGGAGGCCTCACAATCATGGCAGAAGGCTAATGAGGAGCAAAGTAACATCTTACATGGCAGCAGGCAAGAGCCTGTGTGCAGGGGAACTTCCCTCTATAAAACTATCAGATCTTATGAGACTTATTCACTATCATAACAGCACAAGAAAAACCTGCCCCCATGATTCAATTACCTCCCACCAGATTTCTCCCATGACATGTGGGGATTATGGGAACTACAATTCAAGATGACATTTGGGTAGGGACGCAGCCAAACCACATCAATAAGTAACACCAGCAACAACAGAGTAGAAGTACCAAGCATTAGCCTAAGGGCTTTACATGCATTTATTCATATAATCCTCATAATTACTCCATAAGGTAGTCAATATTATTATCTTTCCCACTTTAAAAAGAGGAAACTGAGGCCCAAGGAGGTTAAGTAACTTGTCTAATATTACACATCATATGAATAGTAGAACCAGGATTTGTCTTCTAGATTAATCTTGATGGGAAAAATAGAACCAGTAAATGCCATAGGTATGAGGTTTCCAGAACTAAGATACCTATGTTTATAGCTCAGTTTTAATAGTTTTTTGGTCTTGGATAAGATATTTTCTTTTTTCTGTTTGTGTTTTCATTGTTAAAAATACCATATGACAGTTTTTAGAGTCGAGTGAGTTCTTTGCTGAGATCATCTGGTTGTCTCAGGTTCTAGCTGCAACTAAGAGTTCCCTTATCCAGACTTTCAGAGTTGTTCCTGAGAATAAAGGATTTTTCCATGGGAGGGCCATTCTACCTTAATAGTCCATGTACTGTCAGTTCCTGGAAGTTGCTTTTGGATTAAGAAATTTCAGTATCTTATGGGCAAGGCTTGACTTTTTTTTTTTGCAATGCAACTCCCTTAACTGTAGTAAGCTGCTGGATTATCTTATTTTTTGGACAATACCCGTGACAGAAGGGTTTGCCATCCATACTCTGAATCTGTAGTTGAAGCAGGGCCCCACACTGTTGGCTTCTTTGAAACATAAATGAATACTCTGCCCTTTCTGCTAGCTTTGAACTTTATACAATTGGCCTCAGGATTCTGTAATAGGGTAGGGTGGTAGTGAAGCCAGTCAATATGTTCTGGAATGCCATGCCTATCCCCAGGCTATATTCTGGCCCATGTGCTGGTCAATGAGAAACACTGAGTCTTTTGACAGGCAGTGAATTTGCAGCAGACGATTTTTGAAAGAAAATCAGTGCTTCCTGATTCTTTTAGTTTCCACCAAATATCTTTGTTACAATTGCCAAAGATCCCTCGTTTTGTTTAACAAAGCACTTAGTTTTTTAGCTAGTTTTTTAAGCTGCAGCAAATTTGCTGGTTGCAATACAGCAAGGCTCTGATCATCTCATGCTTGTAACTTCTAACATCTTGCTTCAGCTAGGAAATGGCTTTTCTTCACAAGATTACACACTTATTCCTCA
This sequence comes from Pan paniscus, assembly GCF_029289425.2. Lineage (NCBI taxonomy): Eukaryota > Metazoa > Chordata > Mammalia > Primates > Hominidae > Pan > Pan paniscus. The sequence continues at coordinate 85,730,113 of NC_073252.2, read as the reverse complement.
TGCCTGTAACCCCAGCACTTTGGGAGGCCAAGGCAGGTGGATCACGAGGTCAGGAGATCGAGACCATCCTGGCTAACACGGTGAAACCCCATCTCTACTAAAAATACAAAAAAATTAGCTGGGCATGGTGGCGGGCACCTGTAGTCCCAGCTACTCGGGACGCTGAGGCAGGAGAATGGCGTGAACCTGGGAGGTGGAGCTTGCAGTGAGCTGAGATCGCGCCACTGCACTCCAGCCTGGGTGACACAGCGAGACTCTATCTCAAAAAAAACAAAAACAAAAAACAAAAACAAAAAACAAAAACAAAAACAAAAGATTACACACTTATTCTAATATCCCTTATCTGCCTTCCAATGGGCCCACCTAAAGGGAGCTAGTCTCTTTTTATTGTCATTGAATGCCACATTTCCTATAGCTTCTAAACACACAAGCATTCTGCTAAGTTGTCCCAAAGCCTCCTTGCTCCAGCTTCAGTGAGCATGAGGCCTGAATCCCAACAGACAAAGGAGATGGTCTAGCTGCCTGCTTTGGTACAGCACAACATCTGCAGTTTCCCATCCTAGCAGCAGAATTCCCAAGTCTCATATAAATTTCTCAAGCCTCACATGCTAGAATCTATCTTTTGCAGTATCCCAGTTCTTCCATATTCGTTTCTAATTAGTAATTTTCAGTCTCAAGTAACTAACCCAAATCTAGCTAGTGCAAGAAGAAAATGAGAAACATATTGGAAAGATATTAGGATAGTTGATAAAATCCAATGACAGTAATAGGCTTCAGGAACAAGTTGAAACCAGAACTGATATTTTCTGGTTAGCTTCATTTGTCTTTCTCCCTTCATCCCAGCTTTCTGTTTCCCAATTTGCATTTAAAGAAAAAAAGAAATTTAACTAGTGATAACTTTGTTTTATGAGTGATAAGCCTGAGCACCTTCATTTACTCTTGCAGTTGCTGGTGAAAAAACAGTTAGACCCAGGTTGGGTCACATGACTCAGTAAACCAATCAGCTATGACCAAGGGCCACAGTATAGAAGTGGGACAGAAATTGTGTGACTGGAGAGAGAGATTTAAGGTGTGATTCTTAGAAGACAGGTGCTGAGTAGTCAAAGTAATATGTGTCCAGTTGCTATAGCCAATGTTATCAAAACAGGTAGAGGAATCTTATATAGATTCATCTCCATTCAACTGATTAATTCAATGGTGATATGGCTTCTTACAGTGTGTTTAGAATCATGGAAATAGGCAGACACAGTGATTCACAAATACGTATTTAATTAGTTTAAAAATAAACAAATTAATAGAAATCGCTATCAATTCAACAGAAGTTAATTTTAAAGAACTTCAATTAGGTGTACTAAAGAAAACAAAAACAAAAACAAAAACAAAAAACCTCCGCTTAATTACCAAAGAGAAGTACCTTAAATCTTAAATATTTGCTCTGGCTAGGCATGGTGCCTCTACCTGTTATCCCAGCACTTTGGGAGGCTGAGGCAGGAGAATAATTTGAGGCCAAGAGTTCAAGACTACCCTGAGCAACATAGCAAGACCCTGTCTCTACAAAAAAAATTTTTTTTAATTAGCCTGGTGGCACATGCCTGTAGTTTCAGCTATTTGGGAAGCTGAGGAGAGAGGATAGCTGAAGCCCAGAAGTTCCAGTGAGCTATCATCTCTCGGCACTCCAGCCTGAGTGACAGAGCCAGATCCTGTCTCAAAAAATAATTGCTCAGAAATTTATTTTCCTCATGAACTGCAGATCTGAATATGTATTCCAACATCTGGGAAGTACAGGGAAGGTATTTCTCATTATATTCAATGATGAGACAATGTATTGTTGCCTTCTTGCTCTATCTGGCTCAATCCCATTACATCTATGCAAAGGAGGATCATGCTAAGTACTGACACAATTATTATTTCTCTAACAAAAGTAGGGAATCCTGTAATCCCAGCACTTTTGGGGCAGATCACTTGAGCTGAGGAGTTCAAGACCAGCCTGGGCAACATGGCAAAATCCTGGCTCTAGAAAAAAAAATACAAAAATTATCTGGATAGGGTGGCATATACCTGTGGTCCCAGCTACTTGGGAGGCTGAGGTGGGAGGATTGCTTGAGCCTGGTAGGTTGAGGCTACAGTGAACTGAGATTGTAGTGAGCCACTGCACTCCAGCCTAGGTGACAGAGTGAGACCCTGCCTCAAAAAAAAGAAAGAAAGAAAAAGTAAGAGAGGAAGGGAGGGAGGGAGGGAGGGAAGGAGAAAGGAAGGAAAGAAGGAAAGGAGGAAGGAAGAAAGGAAGGAAGGGAGGAAAGGAAATTAGGGAATTTCTAGATATTGTAAGCTGTATTAACCTCCTGCTTCTTACATACTAATATCCTTGTATAAAAGGATAGCTGTTATTTATTATCAAAAGATGTTGACAAAAATTCTCACACCTATAAATTCAAGCATGTACCATGGTGTCCCTCACGATCCCTACCTTTCCTTCTTTCAACTTAGTTTAAAAATAGCCATGAAATTTCTCACTTGTTTTAGAAAAACATTTGGGAAGGAGATTCATCCTCAGTATCAATAGTGACATCAGGTAGTTCTCTTGTAGCTATTCAAAATGAAAATACTACTCAACCAGGCTAGAGTTTAGCTGGAGCTCTGGTACCTATTGTTCAATTTGGCTCTATAGTCCTTAGTAGTAGTGCAATGCTGCTGTCCATGGGACTACCCACCATCAAGGAGAGACTCTTTAAAAGGAAAAAGGGGTGGATAAAGTTTACATAATTGTGCCTTGATTCTTTAATCATTTACTCTTAAAAACTGTTTAATTTGAAACAATTTCAAGCTTGCAGAAAAGTTACACAAATGGTGCAAGAAAGACTGTTTTACCCTGAACCATTCGAGAATAAGTTGCCAGTATGCCCCATGACCTCTGAATCCTTTAGTGTGTAATTCCTACTAAAAAGAACACTGTCCTATATACCCACATACAGCATCAATATTATATAGGAAATTAACGTTGATATATCACTACAACTAACCTCAAGACTCCATTCAACTTTTCCAGTTGCTCCAATAATATCCTGTATAGAAAAAGTATCTAGTCCAGATCACATGCTACACTGCGTTGTCATTTCTCCATAGGCACCTTCAATCTGATACAGTTCCTCAGTCTTTCCTTGACTTTCATGACTCTGACTATATAGATATAGATATAGATATAGATATAGATATAGATATATAGTCTCTCTCTCTCTCTCTATATATATATATATAGTCTTTCTATATATATTTGGTCCTTACTTCAGGTTCCTGGCACAGAGCTTCTAAAACCCTTAGAATTTCTTGGGTTATATAGCGGTGAGAGGAATCTTTTTTGTTGTTCATAAAAGCCTCTTTCAACCATACCTGAGTTTATGCTAATGAGGCAATTCTTGGAGGATCAGGGCTGGTTGCCAGAGGAACCAACCTTGTGATTAGAGGGTTGAAAATTTCAGCCTCATCCTCCAGTCTCCTGTGAGGGGAGAAGGGCTGGAGATTGAGTTCAATGACCAATGGTCAATGATTTAATCAATCATGCCAACCTAATGGAACCTCTTTAAAAGAAAAATCCTAAACAATGGGATTAAGAGAGCTTCCAGGTTGAGCAAGAACACGTGTATGTGCCAGGAGAGCAGCAGACCTCAAACTCCATGGGGACAGAAGCTCCTGTGCTTGGGACTTTCCTAGACCTTGTCCTGTGTTATCTGGCTGCTCATTTGTATCCTTTAAAATGTCTTTTGTAGTAAATCAGTAATTGTTAGTAAACAGTTTCCTAGGTTCTGCGAGATGTTCTAGCAAATTACGAACCTAAGGATGGTGTTGTGGCAACCTCCAATTTGTAGCCAAGTCAGACAGAATTAGTGGGTAACCTGGGAAGCCACTGCTTTCTACTGGCATCTGAGGTAGGAGGACAATTCTGTGGGACTGAGCCTTTAGTCTCTGGGGTCTGTGCTAACTCTGGGTAGGGTCAGAATTGAGTTAAATTGTAGGACACTCAGTTGGTGTGTGGTGAAAATTAGAGAATTAGTTGATGTGGGGGGAAAATCATATTTTTGGCGTCAGAAATGTTGTGAGGATAAGAAAAACTTGTTTTCTTTTTTATTGACTTTGACATTTTTAAAGGTGACAGATCCGGTTCCATATGGTGGAATATCCCTGCAGTTCAGTTCATCTGATATTCCTTCAGAAGCAGAGTCAGATCATGCTTCTTTGGCAGCAACATCATAAAAGCAATTCTGTGTTCTCATTGTGTCTGTCAGGTGGCACATGGTTTTGATTTGTCTCATGATTGGTTATGTTAGCTTTGATTACTTGATTAAGGTGGTTTGCAAGGCTTCTGTACTATACTGTTTCTCTCTTTTTAACTAATAAGTATTTCGTAATAAAGTAAGTTGAAACCATGTAAATATAACATCCCTCAACAAAATTTCAATGTATTCATTTATTCATTTATATCAGCATATCCATTTGCTTTTTTATCTTCCTTGGGTAAATAAGTCATTAGCATTCTGCAGCAGATACTGTCTGCATCTAACCAATAACTCTGATTTCTGTACTAGCCAAAGACAATGCAGCTCTCTCCCTGGGGGTTCTTTCAGGCTGTAGGAGAATGCTCTAGCCTTGCTCAGGGCAAGCAGGAAGTCCTGAGGAGTTAATGTCCCCAAGGGCAGTTCTCAACCAATGAAGGTTGAAAGCTCATAGATACCACTGCCCACCCCTGACCCAGCTTCCTTGCTCCTTGAGTTGGACAACTCTGAGCCTGTTCCTCACTGCTTCCCGGAATTCCTCAGAAGAACTGAGCCCCAGTGACCTGCTTCAGTATCTGCTGGATGACATAATCTTTATTATTGGCTCCCTTCCGCTTTCCATCGAAATTTCCCACACTCCTACCTCTGCTTCCTGGGATGTCTTATGAATAAGGTATTTTTACTCAAATCCTTTTCTCAAGCTCTGTTTCTGGGGAGTTCAGCCTAAGACACATGCCAGCCCACACCATGGAAACATTAAAGATTTCTCGGTGTTTGCAACAAACTCATCATCTGACTATTTGGGTATTATTTGGTCATTCCTTCAAGTCTTTGCTTTTCTTTATCTAAATGAAGGGTTCCTCTCCATGACACCAATTTCCCACCAAAGTGTTAAGCAAAAACAGGTGGACAGAATCAATTATTTCAGAATGTCCCCCAACTCCTTATAGCAGTGGGAAACCAGCCCAAAATTGTGTTAGCAAAATATTGTTGAAACAAGGTGCACGCATGCCATCTGGGTCAATCAGCTCATTAAAGTCAGAAGATTATGCAATTCATTTCTTACTCTTTCGTATTTCCACAGTATGTTATGGTAAGTCCCTGAGGCTGACCAAAGCATCTGTTTCCCATCCTCCACAGTGTAGTTCTACTGGGAATTACCATTTTTACTTCATAAAAGCAAATGCATACACTGCATGGCATTTTCTTTTCAAGAGAAGGTTGAAATAATAATAATGTACTTGGACTTGCTATTCTTAACCCCCTCAAAACCACGCAATACAAACAACCACTAGACCAACTCTGTCTGGGAAGAGCATATTTAGAAAGAAGGAAGACACTATAGACAGTACCACATACAAGAAAGAAAATATAATGTCTCAGCCTGATACACTGTGGGATGCTGCAGGATGTTGACTCACTTGGCAACTATAGTCCTTCCTGAGCTTAGAAAAAAAACTACATAGTCTTTTATGCACTAAGTACAGCTCAGACAAATCTCTCCTGACCCTGCATTGCTGCAGGACTAGATGTCGCCAATGTTAATATCTGTATTGGACACTCTGTGTAATTATTTTTCCAAAAGAACAGACCAAACAATTTCTCAAGTATACAAAACTCTCTGTACACACAGTACTCTCCTGTACAAGCAACAAGGATAGTTTGACAAGTGAAAAGAAGCAAGAAATATTGATGAAAATTTGAAAATAAACACATAGTTTCACCCTAATAAAATATATTTGCAAATAACACAACCTGCTAAATCTTGCTGGCGAATAAAGTAGATCCAACCATTCCAGCAGCCTCTCCTGAGGGAACTTTGAGTTTTTATGAAAAAGTTTCCATAGTTATAAATAAATGTTCCAAACATCCCTATAATTACTTGTTTCTCCTAAAGTATTATCTGGGCAGAAATTCATTTTACCTTACGCATATTTTATAACTGACCAGTAATAAGGAATTTAGTCCAGGAAGGTACATTTTTACTCTGGGCAGGATAAACTGTAAACAGGCCACCTCTACCTACAATGGTGTGCATTTCCTCCAGAATTCTACCTCTCATCAGAGACATGAGAGTCCTCTTGGCTGACTTCTGGACTAGGTACACATAGGATCACAGATCAAATCAATTACTTCTCAGCAAAATCTGCAAGAAAAAAAATCTTTCCCACTCAAACAAAAGTGGCTTCTACAAAGAAACTGGTTTGTACAAACTAATAACCAAATCCTTTCAGTCTTTCAGCACCTTATTCTTGGCCTTGGGAAGATGTGTTTGGTTCCAATGGGGGAATCCTCAGAGGAAACGGAAGCCTGTTTTACTTGTTTGTTTTCACGGCCTTTGAATAGCCTGGATGCTTCTACAGTCATGTGTGCCAGGAGTAGAGTGTGCGTCATTAGTTTCCCTGGACTTTCTGGTCCTGTCCAAACCACCAGTTCTGTTGATTTGCCTTGGTGAAAACATCCTCTCCAACTGATAGCTTTTTCTTTTTATATATATATATATATATTTTTTTTTTTTTAATTATACTTTAAGTTTTAGGGTACATGTGCACATTGTGCAGGTTAGTTACATATGTATACATGTGCCATGCTGGTGCGCTGCACCCACTAACTCGTCATCTAGCATTAGGTATATCTCCCAATGCTATCCCTCCCCCTCCCCCCACCCCACAACAGTCCCCAGAGTGTGATATTCCCCTTCCTGTGTCCATGTGATCTCATTGTTCAATTCCCACCTCTGAGTGAGAATATGCGGTGTTTGGTTTTTTGTTCTTGCGATAGTTTACTGAGAATGATGATTTCCAATTTCATCCATGTCCCTACAAAGGACATGAACTCATCATTTTTTATGGCTGCATAGTATTCCATGGTGTATATGTGCCACATTTTCTTAATCCAGTCTATCATTGTTGGACATTTGGGTTGGTTCCAAGTCTTTGCTATTGTGAATAATGCCACAATAAACATACGTGTGCATGTGTCTTTATAGCAGCATGATTTATAGTCCTTTGGGTATATACCCAGTAATGGGATGGCTGGGTCAAATGGTATTTCCAGTTCTAGATCCCTGAGGAATCGCCACACCGACTTCCACAATGGTTGAACTAGTTTACAGTCCCACCAACAGTGTAAAAGTGTTCCTATTTCTCCACATCCTCTCCAGCACCTGTTGTTTCCTGACTTTTTAATGATCACCATTCTAACTGGTGTGAGATGGTATCTCATTGTGGTTTTGATTTGCATTTCTCTGATGGCCAGTGATGATGAGCATTTTTTCATGTGTTTTTTGGCTGCATAAATGTCTTCTTTTGAGAAGTGTCTGTTCATGTCCTTCACCCACTTTTTGATGGGGTTGTTTGTTTTTTTCTTGTAAATTTGTTTGAGTTCATTGTAGATTCTGGATATTAGCCCTTTGTCAGATGAGTAGGTTGCGAAAATTTTCTCCCATTTTGTAGGTTGCCTGTTGACTCTGATGGTAGTTTCTTTTGCTGTGCAGAAGCTCTTTAGTTTAATTAGATCCCATTTGTCAATTTTGTCTTTTGTTGCCATTGCTTTTGGTGTTTTAGACATGAAGTCCTTGCCCATGCCTATGTCCTGAATGGTAATGCCTAGGTTTTCTTCTAGGGTTTTTATGGTTTTAGGTCTAACGTTTAAGTCTTTAATCCATCTTGAATTGATTTTTGTATAAGGTGTAAGGAAGGGATCCAGTTTCAGCTTTCTACATATGGCTAGCCAGTTTTCCCAGCATCATTTATTAAATAGGGAATCCTTTCCTCATTGCTTGTTTTTCTCAGGTTTGTCAAAGATCAGATAGTTGTAGATATGCGGCGTTATTTCTGAGGGCTCTGTTCTGTTCCATTGATCTATATCTCTGTTTTGGTACCAGTACCATGCTGTTTTGGTTACTGTAGCCTTGTAGTATAGTTTGAGGTCAGGTAGTGTGATGCCTCCAACTTTGTTCTTCTGGCTTAGGATTGACTTGGCGATGCGGGCTCTTTTTTGGTTCCATATGAACTTTAAAGTAGTTTTTTCCAATTCCGTGAAGAAAGGCATTGGTAGCTTGATGGGGATGGCATTGAATCTGTAAATTACCTTGGGCAGTATGGCCATTTTCACGATATTGATTCTTCCTACCCATGAGCATGGAATGTTCTTCCATTTGTTTGTATCCTCTTTTATTTCCTTGAGCAGTGGCTTGTAGTTCTCCTTGAAGAGGTCCTTCACATCCCTTGTAAGTTGGATTCCTAGGTATTTTATTCTCTTTGAAGCAATTGCGAATGGGAGTTCACTCATGATTTGGCTCTCTGTTTGTCTGTTGTTGGTGTATAAGAATGCTTGTGATTTTTGTACATTGATTTTGTATCCTGAGACTTTGCTGAATTTGCTTATCAGCTTAAGGAGATTTTGGACTGAGACGATGGGGTTTTCTAGATATACAATCATGTCGTCTGCAAACAGGGACAATTTGACTTCCTCTTTTCCTAATTGAATAACTTTTATTTCCTTCTCCTGCCTAATTGCCCTGGCCAGAACTTCCAACACCATGTTGAATAGGAGTGGTGAGAGAGGGCATCCCTGTCTTGTGCCAGTTTTCAAAGGGAATGCTTCCAGTTTTTGCCCATTCAGTATGATATTGGCTGTGGGTTTGTCATAGATAGCTCTTATTATTTTGAAATATGTCCCATCAATACCTAATTTATTGAGAGTTTTTAGCATGAAGGGTTGTTGAATTTTGTCAAAGGCTTTTTCTGCATCTATTGAGATAATCATGTGGTTTTTGTCTTTGGCTCTGTTTATATGCTGGATTACATTTATTGATTTGCATATATTGAACCAGCCTTGCATCCCAGGGATGAAGCCCACTTGATCATGGTGGATAAGCTTTTTGATGTGCTGCTGGATTTGGTTTGCCAGTATTTTATTGAGGATTTTTGCATCAATGTTCATCAAGGATATTGGTCAAAAATTCTCTTTTTTTGTCGTGTCTCTGCCTGGCTTTGGTATCAGAATGATGCTGGCCTCAAAAAAGAGTTAGGGAGGATTCCCTCTTTTTCTGTTGATTGGAATAGTTTCAGAAGGAATGGTACCAGTTCCTCCTTGTATCTCTGGTAGAATTCGGCTGTGAATCCATCTGGTCCTGGACTCTTTTTGGTTGGTAAGCTATTGATTATTGCCACAATTTCAGATCCTGTTATTGGTCTATTCAGAGATTCAACTTCTTCCTAGTTTAGTCTTGGGAGGGTGTATGTGTCGAGGAATTTATCCATTTCTTCTAGATTTTCTAGTTTATTTGCGTAGAGGTGTTTGTAGTATTCTCTGATGGTAGTTTGTATTTCTGTGGGATCGGTGGTGATATCCCCTTTATCATTTTTTATTGTGTCTATTTGATTCTTCTCTCTTTTTTTCTTTATTAGTCTTGCTAGTGGTCTATCAAATTTGTTGATCCTTTCAAAAAACCAGCTCCTGGATTCATTAATTTTTTGCAGAGTTTTTTGTGTCTCCATTTCCTTCAGTTCTGCTCTGATTTTAGTTATTTCTTGCCGTCTGCTAGCTTTTGAATGTGTTTGCTCTTGCTTTTCTAGTTCTTTTAATTGTGATGTTAGGGTGTCAATTTTGGATCTTTCCTGCTTTCTCTTGTGGGCATTTAGCGCTATAAATTTCCCTCTACACACTACTTTGAATGCGTCCCAGAGATTCTGGTATGTTGTGTCTTTGTTCTCGTTGGTTTCAAAGAACATCTTTATTTCTGCCTTCATTTCGTTATGTACCCAGTAGTCATTCAGGAGCAAGTTGTTCAGTTTCCATGTAGTTGAGCGGTTTTAAGTGAGATTCTTAATCCTGAGTTCTAGTTTGATTGCACTGTGGTCTGAGAGATAGTTTGTTATAATTTCTGTTCTTTTACATTTGTTGAGGAGAGCTTTACTTCCAAGTATGTGGTCAATTTTGGAATAGGTGTGGTGTGGTGCTGAAAAAAATGTATATTCTGTTGATTTGGGGTGGAGAGTTCTGTAGATGTCTATTAGGTCCACTTGGTGCAGAGCTGAGTTCAATTCCTGGGTATGCTTGTTGACTTTCTGTCTCGTTGATCTGTCTAATGTTGACAGTGGGGTGTTAAAGTCTCCCATTATTAATGTGTGGGAGTCTAAGTCTCTTTGTAGGTCACTCAGGACTTGCTTTATGAATCTTGGTGCTCCTGTATTGGGTGCATATATATTTAGGATAGTTAGCTCTTCTTGTTGAATTGATCCCTTTACCATTATGTAATGGCCTTCTTTGTCTCTTTTGATCTTTCTTGGTTTAAATCTGTTTTATCAGAGACTAGGATTGCAACCCCTGCCTTTTTTTGTTTTCCATTTGCTTGGTAGATCTTCCTCCATCCTTTTATTTTGAACCTATGTGTGTCTCTGCATGTGAGATGGGTTTCCTGAATACAGCACACTGAGGGTTCTTGACTCTTTATCCAATTTGCCAGTCTGTGTCTTTTAATTGGAGCATTTAGTCCATTTACATTTAAAGTTAATATTGTTATGTGTGAATTTGATCCTGTCATTATGATGTTAGCTGGTTATTTTGCTCGTTAGTTGATGCAGTTTCTTCCTAGTCTTGATGGTCTTTACATTTTGGCATGATTTTGCAGCGGCTGGTACCGGTTGTTCCTTTCCATGTTTAGCGCTTCCTTCAGGAGCTCTTTTAGGGCAGGCCTGGTGGTGACAAAAATCTCTCAGCATTTGCTTGTCTGTAAAGTATTTTATTTCTCCTTCACTTATGAAGCTTAGTTTGGCTGGATATGAAATTCTGGGTTGAAAATTCTTTTCTTTAAGAATGTTGAATATTGGCCCCCACTGTCTTCTGGCTTGTAGGGTTTCTGCTGAGAGATCCGCTGTTAGTCTGGTGGGCTTCCCTTTGTGGGTAACCCGAACTTTCTCTCTGGCTGCCCTTAACATTTTTTCCTTCATTTCAACTTTGGTGAATCTGACAATTATGTGTCTTGGAGTTGCTCTTCTCGAGGAGTATCTTTGTGGCATTCTCTGTATTTCCTGAATCTGAACATTGGCCTGCCTTGCTAGATTGGGGAAGTTCTCCTGGATAATATCCTGCAGAGTGTTTTCCAACTTGGTTCCACTCTCCCCATCGCTTTCAGGTACACCAATCAGACGTAGATTTGGTCTTTTCACATAGTCCCATATTTCTTGGAGGCTTTGCTCATTTCTTTTTATTCTTTTTTCTCTAAACTTCCCTTCTCACTTCATTTCATTCATTTCTTCTTCCATCGCTGATACCCTTTCTTCCAGTTGATCACATCGGCTCCTGAGGCTTCTGCATTCTTCACGTAGTTCTCGAGCCTTGGTTTTCAGCTCCATCAGCTCCTTTAAGCACTTCTCTGTATTGGTTATTCTAGTTATACATTCTTCTAAATTTTTTTCTAAGTTTTCAACTTCTTTGCCTTTGGTTTGAATGTCCTCCCGTAGCTCAGAGTAATTTGATCGTCTGAAGCCTTCTTCTCTCAGCTCGTCAAAGTCATTCTCCATCCAGCTTTGTTCCGTTGCTGCTGAGGAACTGCGTTCCTTTGGAGGAGGAGAGGTGCTCTGCTTTTTAGAGTTTCCAGTTTTTCTGTTCTGTTTTTTCCCCATCTTTGTGGTTTTATCTACTTTTGGTCTTTGATGATGGTGATGTACAGATGGGTTTTTGGTGTGGATGTCCTTTCTGTTTGTTAGTTTTCCTTCTAACAGACAGGACCCTCAGCTGCAGGTCTGTTGGAATACCCTGCTGTGTGAGGTGTCAGTGTGCCCCTGCTAGGGGGTGCCTCCCAGTTAGGCTGCTCAGGGGTCAGGGGTCAGGGACCCACTTGAGGAGGCAGTCTGCCCGTTCTCAGATCTCCAGCTGCGTGCTGGGAGAACCACTGCTCTCTTCAAAGCTGTCAGACAGGGACATTTAAGTCTGCAGAGGTTACTGCTGTCTTTTTGTTTGTCTGTGCCCTGCCCCCAGAGGTGGAGCCTACAGAGGCAGGCAGGCCTCCTTGAGCTGTGGTGGGCTCCACCCAGTTCGAGCTTCCCGGCTGCTTTGTTTACCTAAGCAAGCCTGGGCAATGGCGGGCGCCCCTCCCCCAGCCTCGCTGCCGCCTTGCAGTTTGATCTCAGACTGCTGTGCTAGCAATCAGCGAGACTCTGTGGGCATAGGACCCTCCGAGCCGCGGGATATAATCTCGTGGTGCCCCGTTTTTTAAGCCGGTCGGAAAAGCGCAGTATTCGGGTGGGAGTGCCCCGATTTTCCAGGTGCGTCACCCCTTTCTTTGACTCGGAAAGGGAACTCCCTGACCCCTTGCGCTTCCCAAGTGAGGCAATGCCTCGCCCTGCTTCAGCTCGCACACGGTGCGCGCACCCACTGACCTGCGCCCACTGTCTGGCACTCCCTAGTGAGATGAACCCGGTACCTCAGATGGAAATGCAGAAATCACCGTCTTCTGCGTCGCTCACGCTGGGAGCTGTAGACCGGAGCTGTTCCTATTCGGCCATCTTGGCTCCTGTCCCTGATAGCTTTTTCATAACGTTAAAAGTGAGTATGTAAAATGATTTGAATCACACTTTTAAAACCAAAGAAAAAGGCTAAGACAAGATTTTCCAAGTACTTGGTAAGATTTGAGGAAAAAAATTTCTGCAAACAAATTTTAAAAATCCATACTGGAGAAAAAATGAGGTAATATAATGAATACTAAAGTCATGTTTTAAGGAATGTTTTATCTGGAGCTTACCATCTTATAACAAATATTTTTGAAGCTGAAGTTAACACCTGTAATAGTATCTGTAGGTCAGTGGACTGATTCAGAGACAAAGGGCTGTTTTGCTTAAATATCATGCCACCTAATTAGACTCTACACTTTTTAATTTAAAAAATTCTAGTTTCTTTTTAGTTAGAATTAAAATGAACATGAAAATTGATAAGCAAATATATAAAAGAGCTATAATATGTAACTGCTTCTTATCAGTCACTGGTTATTTATTAAATATTTATTTGTGTCCACAGTTGTGCCAAGTTCTAAGGAAATGTGAATGAAATATGAAAACATGATTTTAAACTTTAATAGACTTTCTGTTAATTAGGGGGAGGGATGCAAAACAACAATTTTGTTTTGTTCTGTTTTGAGACAAAGTCTCACTTGTTGCCCAGGCTGGAGTGCAGCAGCGCCATGATGGCTCACTGCGGCCTCGTCGGGTGATCCTCCCACCTCAGCCTCTCGAGTAGCTGGGACCACAGGCGTGCACACCACGCTCAGCTCATTTTTGTATCTTTTGTAGAGACAGGGTTTTGCTGTGTTGCCCAGGCTGGTATCGAACTACTCGGCTCAAGCAAACCACCTACTTCAGCCTCCCAAAGTGTTGGGATTACAGGCGTGAGCCACTGCACCCGGCAAAAACAACAGTTCTGATTATATCATTTCAAAAATTTCCAGTGACCCCCTCTTTTAACCAGTGATACCATTACATGGTATTTAAGGACTTCCTCCATGTACACTATCCCACAGTTCTCCTCCAGACACTCTAAAGCACAGTTAGACGACAGCGGCTCATTAGTCCTTGATAGTGCCCTCACCAGACTCCATGCCTGTGTCAGGCAGTGCCTGCCAGAGTGCTCTCTCTCTCGGTATCAGAATCTTCTACCTCAGTTAAATGAATCATTATTTCTTCCTCATTCCCTTCGTGGTAGAAGTAAGCCATCCCTCGTCTGAATTCTTTTAGCTGTCTTTATTTCTCATGGTACTTTTTGAACTCAAAACACTACTATAACTATTTGTGTATATTTCTTATTTGCCCAACTAATATTACCTTAAGGCTTTTGTAATAGCATACTTGTCTATATATCTCCATATATGTTGCTTAACTCAGTGTCTGATTTATAATATGTATTTAAACATGTAGTAGTTGAATGAATGCACATTTGAAATAATTAGGCAATAATTAAGAATAATAATTGTGTGGCACTAAATGCAGATAACAAGAGAGTAAAAGGAATTTGAAGGAGTGGGTAAAATCACTTGAAAGTGGGCTATAATAGTCTAAGCAGACTAAATGGAGGATTTAAGCTTGGTTTGGATCTTTAGGGCTGATGGTGCAAATTGGAACCAGAGTGGCTAAGAACAAATAGAAGTAGGACTGTGGCTGCCAGATTAGAAGAGGAGAAGAAAGAAAACAAAAGGTAAGGATACAAGAGGAAAGTTTCGGGAATTACCTAATGATATGGCTAGGCAGGAAACACGCAGGCCATAAGACCAGACTTGATTAGTTGGAAGCCCAGAAAGTAAGCTCTGCTTCCAGGATTCAGGCTGTTTGTAGAGAAGTAACATGTTCAAGAGAAAAAGAATGGAGTTTTGTGTTTTAAAAGGGCTGGATCTGATATCAGTTTCACTATCGTTTTTGTTAGGCATGGGATTCACTAATCCTGTGTTTTCTCATCAATAAAATGGGAGTTATAACTCCCACACAATTTGGTTGTTATGGGGGTTAAGTAAGATACTATGTGGGAAGTTCTTGACACAGAGCTCTCAGTAAAAGATGACCATCATTAATGTTTGCTATGGGCTCCGATTTGAACACTTGTTAGGTATGTTGTCTCCAGTCCATTAGCAGCCAGATGGTCTCTGGGACTTGTTCGGTTCCTGATTATTGCAGAAAAAGCCTTTCTCAAATTAAGATGGAGATCCTAATAGAAATGATCATGATGATGATGATGACGATGAAAATTATAACAGAACTTATAGTAGCTAATATTTATTGAGTGCTTATTATGTGATAGGAACCATGTTAATTGTCTCATAAGAATTACAGCATTTAATCCTAACAAACATGTATATTGTAAATGAAACAACTGGGACTGATTTTTTAGCGTTGTAGCAGGGGTCCTTTGGAACAAAATGTGTCTAAATCCCAGGAATCCCAGTCACTAGAAATACAGTGGAAGCCAGAACAGGGAGGCCAGGCGCAGGGAAAAGGCCCCTAGATGAAGAGGCTTACCCCACCATGGAATCCAAGACAGTAGTCAAAAGGGGTAGGAATCTCAGATCTGACCAAGGAGGGGCTTTCTACCAGGGACTCTGATCCAGCAAGCAGGCCAGGGTATGGGGGAGCCCAGGCAGCAGGCACTGCTTTAGGCAGGTGGTGGCACTGTGATTCCAAGCAGGGGCCTTCTCAGCAGCAGGAGATTGCAGGAAGCAAGATACTGCCTCCCTGGGGAAAGAGTTTAGCAAGAGCTAGGCATGATAAGAACACCATCTCATGAACTAGGGCAAAAATGTCAAAAATCTGTGTCTCTTGTACAATTTGAGCAAGGAAATGGCCCCCAGAAGCCTGTGTTTGAGACCCAATCTAGGCCTAACAAGGAAGAATATTGTGATTGATTAGCGAAGTCTGCCTCTAGTGCTAGGGAAAGAAGCGACAATATACTGCTTGTGAATCTTGGCTGTCCTAGAACCACCTGGAAGACTTGAAGAAAAAAGGAGAGAGATTGGTATAAAAGGGGATTATTGTGAAGGGACTATGCAAAGCTTTTAGGGGATGCAGGGAAGGAGAAAAGGTAATTTTGAGCCTGTCAATTCTGCTGAAAACTGAACAGAAGGATCATGCCTGTGACAATTCTGTATACCCCCTTTCCCCAAGCTGTGGCCTTCTTAAGTACTGAGAATAGTGTCCTGGTGCCCCAGCTGCCCATGTGCTCCCAAAGTAAAGGCTTGGGATCCAATGCGCCATGTTTCCAATCTGCTATTTTTAAAGACTCATGAGTTTCTCAGAAAAATCCAATATGTATCTCAGAAGAAATTGCATTGAGAAACAAAATATAGAAGTGGGCAAAAAAGATATACACGTATTAAATTTATTATTTTTATAATAATATTAACTGGTGCTATTGTTTTAAAATAAAAAAAGAACAATTGTATTTTGCATAAAACCTCTTTCGAGAAATATATTTAAGTTTCAATGTTTTCTATTTATTTGCTTACATAAGAAAGGACACAAATGCCAGCAAAAAGAAGGAAATATCTCAAAAACCTTTCAACATATATTATAGCAAATTATTCCTTTTTTAAGTGAGGAAGAGGGAGATGGTTATTTGAACATTTTTCCTTCTTGAAACTACATTCCTGTGGTATTACTCAAATTAAATCTCTCAGTCATATTGAAAGTGGAAAGACTATATTAAAACCAAACAAAATGAATCTGGATCTTTTCATTATATTTTTCTATGTTTGTAACCTCCCAACCTGTTCTGTTTGTGAAAATATACAAATATAACTCTCCACAAGAAGAAACACTGGTCAGTCTTACCAGCCCTGTTTTTAAAAGTAGACTTTGTTTTGAGGGACCAAGAGTAAGGTGACTATATGTAGAAATGCCTATTTGAAAACCCTTCTTTTATTCATATAGTAACCTCTCAATTTATGTCTTACATGCTTTTTTGAAAAAAGACAAAGTGTGTCAGAAAATATCGTTAGAATGATTGTATAGATTTCCAAATTGTGTCTTTTGCTTTAATAACTCATTTCTGAATTGTGGGATTACTTAATGTAACAGAACTCTCATCATGCACAGAGCAACAAGCATGATATATTATCTACAAAGTGAATTTACAAATAGAAGGTAACAAAGATGTAAAAAATAATATCTCTTGTCTTCATCCTTTGTGCATGTAAATATATGTATATATACAGTTCACTTTTTAATTTACTCATTCATTTAAAAAGCATTTTTAGTGGTCTGCCTAAAGATATGTGTACTGGAACCTGTGAATGTGGCCTTCTTTGGAAAAAGGTCTTTGCAGCAGACATAGTTAAGAGTCTTGAGATAACATCATCCTGGATTACATCTGGGCCCTAAATCCAACAACAAGTGTCTTTATAAAAGTCAGAAGAGAAGACAGAGAGACAGACAGAGAGAGACAGAGAGAGAGAGAGAGAGGGAGAGAGGGAAGAGAAGCCTGTGTGAAGATGCAGGCAGTGACTGGAGGTGTGCAGTCACAAACCAAGGAACAGCAGGTGCTGTGAGAAGCTGGCAGAGGCAAGCAAGTATTCTCCCCTAGACAGAGAGTGAGAGACCCTTGAGAGCCTTGATTTCCTACTTCTAGCCTCCCGAACTAGGAGAGAATCAATTTGTGTTGTTACCAGTTTGTGGTAATTTGTTACAGCAGCCCTAGGAAACTAATACAGTGTCTTTCAGCACCTTCATGTGCCAAGTATACTGTCAGGCAAGAACACATCTGTGATAAGATATCATGTTGCCCTTGAAAGGGTCACAATCCAGTGCATGAAACAGGCATTTAACAATGAGTATTCTAGGTGTTGTTTAGACTAAGAGGCAGTGGGGGTCTGGAACAGGAGTCTCATTTACTGGGAGCCTTCAACTGTGCATGAGCACACTGTAAAGGGCTCAGGTACATAAATACTCCAAGATGCCTGGAAGTACTAGGGGAAACTTCCCAGCAGAAACAGTGTTCTAGCCAGACTTGAAGTATGAACAGAAATTTTCATGATGAAATATTGGAAAGCAGGCCATGTAGGAGATATCAAGCAGAAGAAATTGGAAGTATAAAAGGCAAAAAATGTCACAAAGCAAAATAGAAAAGTTTCAGTTTGGCACAAGATGAAGCTAAAAATGCATTCATTGAATCCAAATTGTAAAAGGCATACTTTCCCCGCTGACAAGTTATGCTGTTGAGTGAAGGCAGATCTGGCTGTTCACTAGGATGTCAAGGTGATGAAGTGATGGGGTGGGGAGAAAATGGAGAACTATAACCTGTGAAAGGGTATGATTTGAGGCCAGGGGCAGTGGTTCATGCCTGTAATCCCAACACTTTGGGAGGATGAGGTGGTTGGATCATTTGAGGTCAGGAGTTCAAGACCAGCCTGGCCAACATGGTGAAACCCCATCTCTACTAAAAATACAAAAATTAGCAGGTTGTGGTGGTGTGTGCCTGTAGTCCCAGCTACTTGGGAGGCTGAAGTGGGAGAATCGCTTGAATCCAGGAGGTGGAGGTTGCAGTGAGCCAAGATTGCGCAACTGCACCCCAGCCTGGGTGGCAGAGCAAGACTACATTTCAAAAAAAAATAAAAAATAAAAAATAAGGAAAGAAAGAAAGAAAAGAAAAGGAAGAAAAAGAAAAAAAGAGAACATCATCTAAGCTGATTTTAGGAAATCACTCTACTCTGGTGGTATTTTTCTTTTAGTTAATAATGTATGTTTTTACCTATTATTTTCCCTCTTCCCGTCCCCTATTCATATAGGTAAGAGGTTCACATGTTCCTTGCCTTGAGGAGGGTTTGAGACATGGCTTCCTGGCTTTTGTTTTTAAAACCCTAAATTCACTGAAAGAATAGTTTAAGGAGGTGGCTCTTGGAAAACAAGACATACAAAGAGAAAAAGAGAGAGAGAGAAGAAGGAGAGAGAGATTTCCCAGGCTAAGAAGAAAGTTTTCTTCTGGATTGAGAACTAGATTGAGGCTGATGGTTTGAGAGCAGTACAGATAAATGGACATATGCTGCATGTAACATGCAGGATCCTAGGCTTGTGGCTGTAGCTCATTGAAGATATTGTATGCCAAGAGAGGTGAGGAGCAGCAGAGCATCACATTGAAGGATCTCTGCAGCTCTACAGGCTGGGGCTACAATCTTAGCAGAAATCAGTGTAGCCTCATGACCGATGACTTGAGGGACTTTCTCAAAACTTGATACTCCCCTAGACACTCAGCACAATCACAGCCGGGGAAGTGGCTGCTAAGAATGAGTGAAGTTGAGCTTTCCACCAGTTCAACTAGATAGAAACTTGACATCTAATTTAAATAAAAGAACAGAATATGGTATTTTACTGAGTCTTTAAGACACATATCCACTAATGAAAGTAGTGTCATGGCAGTGATACTACTTGTATTTAATATCTCTTCTTTCTTTTTTAGTAAGAGAACTCCTTAGTGTTAGCTGGGACCATGGTTGTACAGAATGAAAAGTCCATTTCCCAGCCCCCATTGTAGACTAAGCTCTGGGGTTTGAGTAATGTGCTGCTTATGGCTCATGTTTTTCAAGGAAAAGGGTGTACTCTTTCCTTCTGCTTTTCTCCCTTCCAACAAATTAGAGTAAGAGCAAGGTAGTGAGCCCTCTCAGATAAGCATGATTCGAGGAGTAGTAGATCCACAAGAGAGAAGGACTTCAGACCCCTGGCAACTTTACAGAAGGAACTTCCCATTCAAGTAGGAAATTTACATGGAACAGAAATAAGCTTCTGTCTTGTGGACCAACATTTTTCATGTCCTTGTCAAATAAGCTGAACCAACATTCCACTAACACCAGTCTATGAAAGGAACTGGAATGGGAAGAGATTGCTGGTGGGGAACATTTTCGAAAATCCAACTTCTGGCCCTGGACATGATGGAAGGAATAGATATTAGACTTATTCTCCCACTTTTACAGATGTGAGACTGTATAAGATATATTAATCAAGTTTTTTCAGGCTTTGGTCAACAGACAGCTAAGGGCTATAATCCTTGAGAGAGACATAAAGCATAGGTGGATGCCTTACTTACTATAGTTTACTATCTGAGAGTAATTTCCAAACTGTGACCCCAAAAAGTGGAGTTTAAGCAGAGAGCAACAGTCTTGCTGGCCATATAAAAGGGAGATTGAAATTTAGGACTACTGAAGGAGCTGAAATTTGCATCTCAGGTTACCAGAAATAAAGGAGCTTAGCAGACAAGAGTCCCCAGGAATCTGCATCAATATCCTCTGTTAAGTCTTTGACTGAATGCCTGTGCATGCTTATGGTACAATTCAAAGAGGCCTAGGAAAAAGCAGATACTTTGGGCTGCTTTTTGTGGCTTAAATGGAAATACTAGAGAATACGTAGTGCTGAGAGACAGGGGAATGCCAACAACCCAAAATTGAGGCCCCAGAAAGATCATGATTTAGGAGTAGGGACTACTCTAGCCCTGGCATAAGTGTACTCTAGACCTACTCTAACAAAGCTGAAAACCAAGCCCCTCAGCAGAATCAAGCTGAGCTGCCAGTAACTTAATCCTCTGCCAGAATAAGATCCAATATTCTTCATAGGAAGACAAATAAATTCAGAAGCTCAACAATATAGCATCCCATGTCCGGCTTAAAAATTAAAAATTACTAGCCGTATGGAGAATTTTTAAAAAATATGAGGAAGAAATGGTACTAGAAACAAACCTAGAGATGACATTCATTGTGGAATTAGTAAACAAAGACTTCAGATGAACAGATATGGAATCTCAGCAAATAAATAGAAACCAAAGAGACAGAAACAAATGAAAATCACAGAATTAAAAATATGTATTATCTGAAAGTTAAAAATTTGCTAACTTTAACAGCAGTTTGAATACTGTAAAAGAAAAGATCTTGAAGACAGGTAAATAGAAACTATCCAAATTAAAGAACAGAATGCAAAAAGAAAAAAGACTGACTAAATATACATATACATAGCTTCAGTGACCTGTGGATTATTATGAAGTCCTCCAACATATGTGGAATAGAAGTCCTAGAAAGAAAAAGAGATTTCGACAAGAAAAAAAAATGTTAAAAGAAATAACAGTTTAAAAATTCCCCAAATTTAATGAAAAACACAAATCCACAGAGAATATTGTTCAGCACCAAATAACTAATGCCCCTGAAGACATTAATTTATTTTCTCAGCAAGAAGTGAACATTTAGAAACTTGGTTTTGAAAATCCCAACTTCTGAATCAAGCCATAATTGAGGAATGAACCACAAAACTGCATAAACACAAAGAAAACCACATCTAGGTATATCATAGTACAATTGCTTTAAATTAAATTAAAAATAAACATTCCAAAACATCTAGAAGAAAAAACATATTACATATAAGAAAGTAACAATAGAATAACCATTAATTTCTCATCAGAAACAATACAACCCAGAAAACAATGGAATGACAGTTTTAAAATGCTAAAAAATAAACTATTAAATTAGAAATCTAAATCCAGCAAAAGTTTTCTTCAAAACTAAGGCAAATAAAGATATTTTCAGATAACAAAAGTGATGACCTGCACCAGAAGAAATGTTAAATAAGCTCATTCCAGTTAAGGGGAAATTGTACCTGGCAGAAACTCAAATCTACATGAATGAATGAAGAGCACTACACAATTTTCTATTTCCTTCATTTCTTTAAAAAGAAACTGACTGCTTGAAGCATAAGTAATAACAATGTGTTGTGGGATTCATAATGTATAGAAGTAAAATATATGACAAATGGTACAAAGAAGAGGGGAGGGTAAATGGAATTATATTTATATATGGTTTTTACATTATATATAAAGTGGTATACTATCAATTTAAGTTACACTATGATAGGTTAATAATGTATATTGTATTCCCTATGGAAACAACTAAATAAATGAAACAATGAAATCATAAGTGAAAAAAGGAGATGAAGTGCAATACTAAGAAGTGCTTAATTAAAATGAAGGAAGGAAAAGATGGAAAAAGAAAAGGGATAAATGGGCCAATTAGAAAACAAATAGTAAAGTGGTAGACTTAAACCTAACAATATCAGGAATTACGTTAAGTGCACAGGTACTAAGCAATCAATCAAAAGGCATAGAGGCAAGACCTAATTAATTAGATGCTGTTTCAAGGCATTCTCCTCAAACATAAAGACATACGTAAGTTAAAAGTAAAAGAATGGAAAAAAAAGATGTACCATGTAAACATTAATCATAAAGAGCTGGAAAAGGCTATATTAATATCAGACATAGTATCCCACTTCAGAACAAGGCATATTACCAGCACTAAAGAGACATTTTATTTTGATAAAACAGTTAATACATTAAGAAGACATAACCATGCTAAAAGTGTACGTACTTTATGATAGAACTTTAAAATAAATGAAGCAACAACTGGCAAAGGTAATAGAAAAATAGACAAACCTACAATTGCGGTTGGATAGTGTAGCACTCCTCCCTCAGTAACTGAAGCATAAAAGACAAACAATAGTAAGCATGTTGATTTGGACCACACTATCAACCAACTTAGTTTAACTGACATTAACAGAACACTACATCCAACACCTGAGCCATGCACTGGGTCATAAAACAAGGTTTAATAAATTTTAAAGAATTGGAGTATTCCAGAGTATGTTTTATTTTTTATTTTTATTTTTGAAATGGAGTCTTGCTCTGTTGCCCTAGCTGGAATGCAGTGGCATGATCTTGGCTCACTGCAACCCCCACCTCCCGAGTTCAAGCGAGTCTCAGGCCCCAGCCTCCTGAGTAGCCATGATTAC
Source organism: Pan paniscus (assembly GCF_029289425.2). Taxonomy (NCBI): domain Eukaryota; kingdom Metazoa; phylum Chordata; class Mammalia; order Primates; family Hominidae; genus Pan; species Pan paniscus. Next base: position 85,707,549 of record NC_073252.2, on the reverse strand, counting down.
AGGTGCCAACCACCACACCTGGCTAATTTTTGTATTTTTAGTAGAGATGGGATTTCACCATGTTGGCCAGGCTGCTCTCGAACTCCTGACCTCAGGTGATCCGCCCACCTCGGCCTCCCGAAGTGCTGAGATTACAGGTGTGAGCCACCGCGCCTGGCTCTGAAGTGGGATACTATGTCTGATATAGTATTTCCCATAAATGTTTAGGGATAAATTTAACAAAAGATATGATACCTTCTTGGCTAAAAACTATGAAACATTGCTGGGAGAAAGGAAAGATCTTTCAAAACAGAGATATTAAAAATCATGTTATCTGACTAACATGGAATTAAAAGTAAATGAAAAGCATATCAGAAAGAAGTTCTTACATGTTTAGGACTTAAGCAACCACTTCTAAATACTATAATTTTAAGTAAGAGAATCCAGAAAAGAAGATTAGAAAATAATTTGAGAGATAGCTAAAAACAGTGCTTAATGTAAAACATACAGCTTTAAATGCTTATGTTAAAACATAAGAAAATATTTAAAGTACATGTTTTATGTTTTCACTTAGAGAAGATAAAAAACAGGCATAAACTAAACTGAAATTAAGTTGAAAGAATAAAATATTTGTTCATTTATGAGCAGCAATCAATTTTTTTTTTTTAAAAAAGGGACCCACAATACAGAAAATCCATGAAAACAAAAGTTGGCTTTTTGGAAACATTAATGAATTTGATAAGCCTTATACTAGACTGAAGAAAAAAGAGATAAAATAATACAAATGACAAATATTAGAACTCAAAGAATGAACATCTCTAGATAGACATTAGATAGACATTAAGGCACAAAAATGTTTAGGGATAAATTTAACAAAAGATATGATAACTTCTTGGCTAAAAACTATGAAATACTTCTGAGAGAAATGAAAGAAGGTCTTTAAAAACAGAGATCTTAAAAAACAGATTCAATCTATGAATCCCATGTGCATAGACTGAAAGATACAGATGTCAAGCAGATGCACAATGCTGGTGTCAAATCTCCTCAAATTAATCTATAGGCCCAATGCAATCCCAGTCAACTTCTAGTTGATTCTAAACTATATATGGAAATATGAATAATCTAGAAGAGTTTAAACAATCTTGTAATAGAACAAAATTGATTATACTACTTATTTCAAGATTTGCTATCATCAAAAGATACTGTCAACATGTGAAAAGATGAGAAAATATTCACAAGACATATCTGATAAAGACTTCTATCCAGAATATATATATAGAAGTTCTACAACTCACTAATACAAACAGCACAATAAAATTAATGGGCAAAGAACTTTAACAGAAAGTTGACAAAAGAAGATATACACTGGTCGATACCCACAGAAAAAATGTTCAGCACAAAAGTTATTGATAAATGCAAATTAAAACCACAATGAGATACCACTACAGTTGGAATGGCAGTTTTAAAATGCTAAAAAATAAATTATTAAATTAGAATTCTAAATCCAGCAAAAGTTTTCTTTAGAAGTAAAGGCAAATAAAGATATTTTCAGATATCTTTCACTGAATAACAACATCAAGTGCTGGCGACGATGTAGAATGATTATAACTCTCACACATTGTTGGATAGAGTGTAAAATGATACTAGTTTGAAAAACTATCAACTTTATAAAGTTGAACATAGGACTTAGCAATTCCACTCCTAGGTGTCTACTCAAAAGAAAGAAAACATATATCCAGTGGTATTCTGATCAATGTTTAACCACCACTTTAAAATTAATTAATAAAAGTGAAAAATTTTTAAAGCCTGATTTGTAGTATTGCCAATTTCTGTGGCATAAATACTCCCACTGTGGCCAATGTTAAGCTACCAACATAATGTCAATGAACACAGAGTTAGGAAGAGATACCCATTATCAGCTCTACTGAGCCAGTGAGAGTTAGCTCCATCATACCTATGTATAGGGCCAAAATATATTTTTAGTCATAGTTTCATCATAATAACAAAAAACTGGAAGCAACTGAAATATTATGCAACAGAAAAGTGGACAAAGACATAGTGGAATAGTCATATAACAAATTGACAATGAAAAGGGATGAGCTACTGATGCATGAAACATTATGAATGAAAAAAAGCACAGACACAAAGGAGTATACAGTATGATTCTACTAATATGAAGTTCTAAAACAGGCAAAACTCAGCCACCATAATGCTGGCTGCAGCAGGGAGGCACAGCTGGGACTGCACACTCCAAGGAGCCAGTGGGAGCCCCGCCCCTTCTGAGTTGGAGCAGGAGCCATCCTGGTGCCACTGCAGCTGCTCAAATCCAGCCGCAGATCCAGGCCTCCTGCTCCATGGAGCAGGCAGAAGATGGGGACAAGTGGGAGCCCTGCCCCTTCCGAGTTGGTGGGGCAGAGCTCCACAGGTGCAGCTGCAGCTGCCGCTGCCCTCGCAGGCACAGGCACAGAACCTGGGCATCTCTGCAGCTTGCACCCTCAGGGGCCAGGAAGCCCCATACCCTCTGTGCCTGCAGGCTGGGAGTGTCTGCTCCACTGCTTAGCCTTTCTCCTCTCCCAGCCTGGCCTCTTTCCTATCCCAGTGCCTGCTCCAGTCTCTGAGCAGGTTGGGGCTGAGCCCCAGGACCATGAATGGCAGTGTGAGGCACACAGATTCCTGGGTGGAAGGTAGGGGTGGGTTCCTGGTAAAGGCCTCTCCTTCAGGCTAGGGAGGGCCTGAAGGCTGGGGGCCAGCCTGCCAGTCCCACAGACCAGAGTGGGAACTTGCGGTGCCTCCTCTGGATACCCATGGCCTCCCAAGGACCAGTGGGCACACACTTCCTCTCCTCTGAGGTCCATAAAAGCCCCGGGTTCAGCCAGAGAGGGAAGAAGATGAGACAAAGGGACAATCAGCTGCAGAGAGGAGCTATCCTCTCTGCTGAGAGCTTCAGAGGTTTGTAGAGACGTCCAAATGACCAGTGGACGGAGAGGAGCCACCCTCTCCAGGGCCTCCTCCCTGCTGGAAGCAGCAGAGGACTGGACAACCAATGGGCGACCCTCTCCAGGGCCTCCTCTCTGCTGAGAGCTGAACACTCAACCAGAGGGGGAGACTTGCCTTCAGAGAGGAGCTACCTGCTGCAGTTCTCCACTGAGCTGTTCTAACACTAAACAAAGCTCCTCTTTGTCTCCTTCACCCTTCACTTGTCTGCTTACCTCATTCTTCCTGGACACAGGACAAGAACTTGTGCAAACATGCCACTGGCCACAGAGGTCGCCAGAAAGAAAATGGACACCCCAGAGATCCCGTAACACTAATTTATGGTGATAGAAATCAGAACAGCTACTGCCTCTTGTGGTGGGGGTGGGGGTGGGCAGTTGACAGTTAACTGGGTCAAAGCATAAAAGGGCTTTCTGGAGTAATGGAATGCTATATCTTAATGGTGGTATCGGCTATATATGTGTACATATTTGTCAAATCTCATCAAACTGTGCACTTGGGATATGTGCATTTACTCTATGAAAGTATATGTCAATTTAAAAACTTTTAAACTTTAGTTTTGCTTTTGCTATCCTGTCTCAACAAATATTTTCACCAAAATTTGTAAAAATATGTCTGGATAGATAATATATTAAAATGTTTGTAAGTAAACTAAAATCATAAAGGACTAGCCTGGATAGAATTTTAAAAGTGTTAAGGCAATTGGAGTATGTAAAGATTTTAAACAATTTTGAAAGTTTTAGGGCTTAATTATCTTAAAAATATGGGAAAAAGTGAAAATAAGTTTGCTAGAGCTTCTATTATATGTTTTTATGCTCAGGGTTTTTATTTTATGGCTGGGTTGGATAATGTCAGTTTTTAAGTAATGCCACAAATATTGAAGTATTGGAGGATAAAACAAAATGCAAGTCATGAGTTTCCCAATTGACCTATCTTTTTATAGACATTATTTGTTTACAGGGGTAACGTAATCTTTATATTTGCAAACTGGAAGTATAAAGTGGAAATATGAAAGAAAATTTTATGTTCTCCTCAACTGCCTGAGACCTTTGGCTACTTCATATACACATTTTCTCTTTAACCTTTTCCAAATTATTCTTCCTCTCCACCTCATCAAAGTAGTGTATCTGTCAAGGTTAAAGAAAAACATCATGGGCTTATATTTAGATGATACTTTAAGAGTTACTTCCAATAAAATGTTACAATTACTATTGTTACAAGTGGCTTTGTTGAATTACAGAGGGAGAGATTCTTGAACTGCTCTCTAAATATGAATCAAATTCAAAGCACCTTATTTTTTTCCAACTAGTATCTCTTAACTCCCTTAAACACATGATCATTTTAAGTGTGATGTGAAACCTTTCAAGTTGTTTTATATTCATTTATGCTTATCAAAACATTATTTTCAAGTAACTATTTATATGCAAATGTTCTCCTGAGCATTTCCCCTTACAGGAAGCTAAAGTAAAAAGGTCAAATTGTAGTCAGAACATTTAATTTAGAGCTTTATCTTGATCAAATCTCATTTTAAAATATATTTTTCCTAAAGCTTTAGAATACATTTCCTTTCTCCCACCTCCCCATCCTGTATCATCATTTAACTTGTATTAATCTATCAACATTGCAGAATTTTAACCAAAAAATGTTAATAGACTTTGATTAAAAAAACAGGTTTAATAATGTGAGAACGTACTTAAAAGATAATCCACATTATTTTAATATATAAGAAGTAGATAGCATTTATAATGTGAAGTTTGCCTTAGCAAAATATTTCAGGTATCCATATTCTTCATTTCCTTTCACCTGGAAATGGAAGAGAGATGAGCTGTCTTAACGGATAGTCTCCACATCATCCTTGCTCCCTTATCATTTGATTTTGACCTATGGGAAATAGCAATATCAGGAGATCAGCGGTTTGGAAGGAGATGGGGATAGGGTATTAATACTCCCACTCCCTCCCTATGTTGCTATGGTTCTGACAGTCCCTGTCAGGCAGTGCTTCTTTCAGAGCTCTTTCAGAGCTCAACTTCTTCCCAGGCTTGGTTACATGATTCCCTCCTTTTGATCCTTCAGGTCTATGAGTGGTAACAACTTCTTATTGTTGGAGAAAGCTGATTGCCTCACCATCAGTTGTTTTTCCTTCCTTCCTCCCTTCCTCCTTTCCTCCCTCCCTCCCTTCCATCCCCCTCCTCTCCCCTCCCTTCCATCTCCCCTCCCCTGCCTCCCTCCCTCCCCCTCCCTCTCCCTCCCTCCCTCCCTCCCTTCTTTCTTTCTTTCTTTCTTTCTTTCTTTCTTTCTCTCTTTCTTTCTTTCCCTTTCTTTCTTTCTTTCTCTATCTCTCTTTCTTTCTTTCTTTCCTTCTTTCTTTCTTTCTTTCTTTCTTTCTTTCTTTCTTTCTTTCTTTCTTTCTCTTTCTTTCTTTCTCTCTCTCTCTCTCTTTCTCTCTTTCTCTCTTTCTTTCTTTCTTGTCCTGCTCTGTTGCCCAGGCTGGAGTGCAATGGCACAATCTCAGCTCACTGCAACCTCCACCTCCTACAATTCTCCCTGCTTCCGCCTCCTGAGTAACTGGGATTACAGGCACCTGTCACCATGCCTGGCTAATTTTTGTATTTGTAGTAGAGACAGGGCTTCGCCATGTTGGCCAGGCTGGTCTTGAACTTCTGACCTCAGGTGATCCACCAGCCTCGGCCTCCCAAAGTGCTGGGATTACAGGCATGAGCCACTGTGCCTGGCCCATTTGTTTTCTTAACTGTGCCCATACCTCTGTAAAAAGTCCTTTCATTAAATTCTCTTCCATTATGTCTTTTTAGGAATGCCATGTTTTCTCTTTGGACCCTGACTGACAGAGTGATTGGTTAGGCATGACCCCAGGAAACAGATTCTCAAAGTAGATTCTGGACTGATTGTCATGAGTCCCAGATAATCTTCTTAACAAGAGAAAATATGCCATTGGTAAGCTATGGCATGAAAAGGCACTATGTTAACTCAAATTATCGGCAGTAATAGCATGAGACAGGGTCCAAGTGGAGAACAGGGTTTGGAAGATGAAGTAGCTGGACATTTGTTGTTATTGCTTTGACAGTAATAACATATCTATAGGGGGTGATATACCTACTTCTGACTGCCTTGGAGAACTTTTTTTAAAAAAGATGAATGTAAAGCTTTGTCCTCCAAAATCAAGGTTTAGGGGGAGAATCAGTATGCCTTTTTGATGTCCCTAAAGAAAATCTTTGTCTAATGTAGCTGTAAGGAAGATATGGTTAAGGTTCATGCCCAAGGCATGATTGTATAGGTTACAGAGTTACAAAACCAGTTAAATAGGCAATCTGATCAAGTTAGGCTAAGCTAAGGGCCTCATTCAGAAAGTACTGGGACTCTCAAACTTAGTATAGGGAAATTTGGGCAGAAATAGCCCATGCTGAGAACTGTAAATCCCCCCAGACATCTCTGAATCATCTTTGCCAATTGAAGTAAACTTTCACCTTCTCTAAGGGAACAGAAGTCCTCTGCATAAAATAATTTCACAGCCTTCACATTTAGCATTTTCCTTCAAGAGGGGGTACCAAATTTTGAAGGGATCCACCCTACCACTCCCCCTTGCTTCCAGATGTATAGTACAGCACAGTCTAGATAGGGAAGGTCTGCTCTAAGAGGAGATAGTATAGACACTGAAGAAATTGTAGGGTCTTGCTAATTTATAGTGACAATTCTGGGGACCTTGCATGGAAGTAGATTCCAAGGGTGTTAGAGCAAGGAGAGTGAAATACACTGTTGGATTGGACCAGATTCATCAATATGGGTGCACATTCCTGAGATTTGGGATTTAATGTGTTGCCTCCAGCTCTTGGCAATGGGACCAACAATTTCCTGTGTTTTAAAATAAAGCCTTGGCCCAGTGGTAGCCTATATCCAATATGACTGAGATGCTAGAACTTCTCTGGCATAGTGTTGAGAAAGGAGTGTAAGGCTTAAAAATGTGAAAATATTGGAGTGAATATATTATGTTGAATATGCTTAGCCACTCTCTAATGCTACCCTCCAGAGGGACTGGTGGACCCTTCTTCTTCAAGACATTCAGTGGTGAAGACAGCATTAGCATCCCTAAAAACCATTAGCATCTGGTTTGCCACTAGGGCAATGTATTAGTCCGTTTTCATGCTGCTGATAAAGACATATTGGAGACTGGGAAGAAAAAGAGGTTTAATGGACTTAGAGTTCCACATAGCTGGGAGGGGGGGCCTCACAAACATGGTGAAGGCAAGGAGGAGCAAGTCACATCTTACATGGATGGTGGCAGGCAAAGAGAGAGCTTGTGCAGGGAAACTCCCATTTTTAAAACCACCAGATCTCATGAGACTCATTCAGTATCATGAGAACAGCCCAGCAAAGACCTGACCCCATAATTCAATCACCTCCCACTGGGTTCCTCCCATGACACATGGGAATTGTGGGAGTTACAATTTAAGATGAGATTTGGGTGGAGATACAACCAAACCATATCATTCTGCCCCTGGCCCCTCCCAAATCTCATGTCCTCACATTTCAAAACCAATCATGCCCTCCCAGCAGTCCCCCAGAGGCTCAACTATTTTCAGCATTAACTCAAAAGCCCACAGTCCAACATCTCATCTGAGACAAGACAAGTCTCTTTCACCTATAAGCCTGTAAAATCAAAAGCAAGTTAGTTACTTCCTTGATACAAGGGGGGTACAGGCATTGGGTAGATATAGCCATTCCAAATGGGAGAAATTGGCCAAAACAAAGGAGCTACAGGCCCCATGTAAGTCCCAAATCCAGTGGGGCAGTCAAATCTTAGGCTCCAAAATGACCTCCTTTGACTCCATGTTTCACATTCAGGCCTCACTCATGCAAGAGGTGGGTTCCCATGGCCTTAGGAAGCTCCGCCCCTGTGGCTCTGCAGAGTACAGCCTCCCTCCCAGCTGCTTTCATGGGCTTGTGTTGTCTGTGGCTTTTCCAGATGCAGAGTGCAAGCTGTCAGTGGATCTACCATTCTGGAGCCTGGAGAATGGTGGCCCTCTTCTCACGGTTCCACTAAACTGTAGTGGGACTCTGTGTGGGGGCTCTGACCCCACATTTCCTTTCTACACTGCCCTAGCAGAGGTTCTCCATGAGATCCCTGCCCCTGCAGCAAACTTCTGCCTGGACATCCAGGCATTTCCATATATCATCTGAAATCTAGGCAGAGGTTCCCAAACCTCAATTATTGACTTCTGTGTACCTGCAGGCTCAACACCACATGGAAGCTGCCAAGTCTTGTGGCTTGCACCCTCTGAAGCCACGGCCCTAGTTCTATGTTGGTTCCTTTCAGCCATGGCTGGAGCAGCTGGGATGCAGGGTACCAAGTCCCTAGCCTGCACCCAGCATGGGGACCCTGGGCCCAGCCCATGAAACCATTTTATCCTCCTAGGCCTCTGGGCTTATGATGGGATGGGCTGTTCTGAAGACCTCTGACATGCCCTGGAGACATTTTCCCCATTGTCTTGGTGATTAAAATTCAGCTCCTTGTTACTTATGCAAATTTATGCAGCCAGCTTGACTTTCTTCTCAGAAAATAGGATTTTGTTTTCTATTCATTGTCAGGTTACAAATTTTATGAACTTTTATGCTCTGCTTCCCTAATAAAACTGAATGCCTTCAACAGCACCCAAGCCACCTCTTGAATGCTTTGCTGCTTAAAAATTTCTTTTCGTTTTTCTTTCTTTTTTTTTTTTTTTGAGACAGAGTTTCACTCTTGTTGCCCAAGCTGGAGTGCAGTGGCACGATCCCAACTCAGTGCAACCTCAGCCTCCCAGGTTCAAGTGATTCTCCTGCCTCAGCCTCCTGAGTAGCCAGAATTACAGGTGCATGTGAGCACACCCAGCTAATTTTTGTATTTTTAGTAGAGATGGGGTTTCACCATGTTAGTCAAGCTGGTCTCGAACTCCTGACCTCGTGATTCACCTGCCTCGGCCTCCCAAAGTGCTGGGATTACAGGCATGAGCCACCGTGCCCAGCCTAATTTTTGTATTTTTAGTAGAGACAGGGTTTCACCCTATTGGCCAGGCTGGTCTCAAACTCCCAACGTCAGGTGATCTGCCTGCCGTGGCTTCCCAAAGGGCCAGGATTACAGGCATAAGCCACTGCACCTGGTCACTGCTTAAAAATTTCTTCTGCCAGATACCCTAAACCATCTCTCCACAGATCTCTAGGGCAGGGGCAAAATGCCATCAATCTCTTTGCTAAAACATAACATAACAAGAGTCACCTTTGCTGCAGTTCCCAACAAGTTCCTCATCTCCATCTGAAACCCCCTCAGCCTGGATTTCATTGTCCAAATCATTATCAGCATTTTGGTCAAAGCCATTCAACAAGTCTCTAGGAAGTTCCAAACTATTCCACATGTTTCTGTCTTCTTCTGAGCCCTCCAAACTCTTCTAGCCTCTGCCTGTTACCCAGTTCCAAAGTTGCTTCCACATTTTCAGGTATCTTTTCAGTAGCATCTCGCTCCTGGTACCAATTTACTGCATTAGTCCATTTTCATGCTGCTGATAAAGACATAAGACTGGAAAGAAAAAGAGGTTTAATGGACTTACAGTTCCAGATGGCTGTGGAGGCCTCACAATCGGTAGAAGGCAAGGAGGAACAAGTCACATTTTATGTGAATGGCAGCAGGCAAAGAGAGAGTTTGTGCAGGGAAACTCCCATTTTTAAAACCATCAGATCTCATGAGACTCATTCACTATCACGAAAGTAGCCCAGGAAAGACTCGCACCCATAATTCAATCATCTCCCACCAGGTTCCTTTCACAAGATGTAGGAATTGTGGCAGTTTACAATTTAAGATGAGATTTGTGTGGGGACAGAGCCAAACCATATCAGGTGAGTAGAGATTAAATGCCTAAGCCTGGCACACCAAGCAACTGTATAACCTGATCTGCATGTCATGAACTAGATGTTATATGTTTTACAAATCATAAAGTTGGACTTGTATAGAATTATTTTATTATTACATGGAGATGGTGTATGACAGTGGTTCCCAACCTTTTTGGCAGCAGGGACCAGTTTTGTGAAAGACAGTTTTTCCATGGATGGGGTGAGGGGGTGGATGTTGCTGATGGTTTAGGATGAAACTTTTCCACCTCAGATCATCAGGCTTTAGATTCTCATAAGGAGCGCACAACCTAGATCCCTCGTATGTGCAGTTCATGACAGGGTTCACCTTCCTATGACAGCCTAATGCTGTGGCTTATCTGACAGAAGGTGAGCTCAAGTGTTAATGCTCACTTGCCTGTGTTCACCTCCTGCTGTGTGTTCCAGTTTCTAATAGGCCACAGACTGGTATGAGACAACGTGTAAGCAAGATAATAAAGAACAGGTAACTTACCTAAGTAGGTGGCTAACATCTCACCAGGCTCTTGTGACAAAATTCCCTCCCTTGGCACCTTCAGACCTAAGAGTGGCAATGGTGTCCTACTATGGCTAGTCTCTGGGTGCCTCACCATTCTGTTGGGATCCTTAGCCCCACCCATACATCTGTAGGTAATCTCTTCACTACATTCTTAAGTTAAACCCTTTTGAGTGAATGAATTATCTACTACCTACTATGACCCTGACCCTAATTTAGTGCACAAAATACATACCCACATGTACATACACACACACGAACACATAAAATATTCCCATTATCCAGGATTATGACAAAAAAAAAAAAAAAAAAGAAAGGAACCTGCATGAGTCCAGTGAAATAGCATGCTGTTTCAGAAAACAGATAATCTCTGGAGTTACATCCTCTGAGATTTAATACCCAAAGTCATTATCTGACTTTGGATAAATTCATTTTCCCCTTTGAACCTCAATTTCTTAATCTGTAATGAAGAAAATAAGATTATTTCATTAAGTCATTTTGATCATTAAATGAAACAATGTGTAATAATATGTAAAGCACCTAAGATACTACATGTATAATGTGTCATCTAATTAGTTGTAGGAGTACAGTAGAGGATCATTTATCAAGGAATATAAACACTAGAAGAAGCCAAATGAACTTTTTAAGCGTTTGCTTTATGATTATGTATTCTCAAAAAAATCAGAGCAGTTTGAATAACTGAAGAACAAGTCAGGCCAGGCACGGTGGCTCACGCCTGTAATTCCAGCACTTTGGGAGGCCGAGGCAGGCGAATCACGAGGTGGGGAGTTTGAGACTAGCCTGGCCAATATGGTGAAACCCCGTCTCTACTAAAAATACAAAAAATTAGCTGGGTGCAGTGGCAGGTGCCTGTAATCCCAGCTACTCAGGAGGCTGAGGCAGGAGAATCACTTGAACTCAGGAGGTGGAGGTTGCAGTGAGCCAAGATCGTGCCACTGTACTCCATCCCAGGCAACAGAGTGAGACTACGTCTAAAAAAAAAAAAAAAAAAAAAAGAGCAAGTCACTATGGTGCATCTTGCTGGGGAATGGTGAATTTCCACCAGACGACAAAAGGCTGTCCGGTGTTAGACTCCACACTGCCCTCACAGAGTGTTGGGGATCCCAGTGGATGAGTTCAGTGACATCTTGGTAATCTGGCTGGGACAGCATGACTTGTGAGAGAAGCTGTTAAGAATGTGAATATTATTTACGTGTTTTATCAGATCCTCATTCTTCTGGGAGGTAAAATATCAGAACTCTGGGAATAACCATTAACTGAGAAGAGTTGGAGTCCTTGGCTTTCAAAATTAACAATTTTCTACCTCATGCACTTTGTAATTGCTGGCTACTGATAAAACCTGTACTCACCTTGAAGTGCATAGTGGATTATTTTTCCTCTAATAGAATCATGGACACCTAATGGGATAATTGTATTTTCATTTAATTTAGTTTAGCTCTGTGTTGTTACTATAAAAGGATTTGAGGCAGCTTACAAAAATACACAAATGGGAAGAAACTAAATAGATGAGCAAACCTGAGTGAAGGGAAATGAGGGTAGAAAAATAAAATAAAGCCAAGGGAACTGTTAGTATGTAAAAAATCCAAGTCATAAACTACTATGCACTTATTAAAGCGAGGCCACAAGTATGTGTTTAAACTTTCTGAAAAAGAAGAGAAACACAATTGGCTATAGGATTCACAGTGTGCATGAGTTTAAAATAGATCAGTTGCCGAGAAGACACAGCATTTCCTGGCAATGAAAACTGAGAGCAATTTCTCTATAGGTCAACATAAGAGGGACTACAGAAGGTTATGTCCTTTACAAACATTCCCTACAATAAACAAAATAGTATCCTCTCATGGGACTATTTCATGTAACTTCCCTAAATATGTTTGGTAAAAGTTAGTCACTGAATGTCAAATGATACATATAGTCAAAGTTCGTAGGATATGTGTGGTCTTGTTTGGTAGGAATGGTAAAATTAAAACACCAAGAAAAAATTAACACGATGCATATCCACTGTTAGGAACTAGCAGAACACTCACTGATATTCTTATAATCTAATGTAATAACTTGGATGGTAGAGATTTGATGTTGCTCACTAAAGACATATCCATATGCTTTGATCATCAATTAAATGGTAGAGGACAGGTTTAACAGTACCTATGAAAGTTAAAAGGCCCAACCAAGACACACAGCTGATCAACTGACTATCTTACCTTATAAGAGGTAGACTGAGGGTTTATAAGGAAGAGCCAGGATTTAACAAAAGAATTCCTATAATGAGGATAAGTGCTACAAATATTGTATTACTTTTTTCCATTTATGTCCAATTTATATTCTTCAAGCTTTTTAAGTGGAGGTTGAACTGACACAAAACGTTTCCAAAGTATGTCATATTTCTCTTCTCTCTTTACTCTGACATTGGTTGACAGCCTGTTACAGGTCAAGCACTGTGTTAGATACTAGAAATGCAATGATGGGAAAGATACAGTTATTGTCCAAAATGCCTAGAGAGGTAGACATATTAGGTAGCCATATTTGTAAATACCAGTTCCAATGTAGTCTACGATACTATAGCAGTAAACCAAAAAAGCACTTAGCTTTTCTTGAAAAAGAAATTTAGGGAAAAATGCACAGAAGAAGAGATGACTAAAATGAATGTTAAAAGATGGGTGAGGCTGGGCACAGTGGCTCACACCTGTAATCCCAACACTTTGGGAGGCTGAGGTGGGTGGATCCCATGAGGTCAGGAGATCGAGACCAGCCTGGCTAACATGGTAAAACTCCATCTTTACTAAAAATTCAAAAATTAGCCAGCGTGGTGGTGTGCACCTGTAGTCCCAGCTACTTGGGAGGCTAAGGCAGGAGAACCGCTTGAGCCCCGGAAGTAGAAGTTGCAGTGAGCCAACATGGTGCCACTGCACTCCAGCCTGGGCAACAGAGCTAGACTCTGTCTCAAAAATAAATAAATAAATAAATAAATAAATAAAGATGAGTGGGAGTTGCTGAGTGGAGAAGGGGAGAGAATGTGCTTTAAATACAGAAGATAGCCCCTGGAAAAGCAGAAAGTGAGAAACAGTGCTTCAAGCACAGCCTGTGAAGAGACACAGAGTTGAGAAATGTATGACAAATATGGGTAACAGCAGGTAATTTGGCAATGAAGATGTACAGGGAGAAGTAAGGGAAGGAGGGACTGGAAGTGAGGGGCTTTTAGGCTAACTGAGGCATACAAAGATGTTAAGTAAGGAAACAATGCCATCAGACTTGGCTTTTAGAAAGATCTCTCTGGTAATGGATTGGAGGACTGTGCATAAGTAAGTTTCACCCCTGTATGGTTTGAGATTGCTGATAATGATGGTCTGATGTATTTAGAATGTAATATTTAGAATGAAATATTTAGAATGTAAAACTGATGTGACTGTGTGGTCAATTAGATTCGATAGTCAGTGATAAAGAAAAAGTGTAATTGAGAATAACCTCCAGATTTCCAGCTTGGGCAACTGTGTGGCTAATGATACTATTCACAAAGATAAAAGAAAATGAGAAAGAATAAATCTGAATTAATGAGTTCAGATTGGCTTTATTGATGACAAAACACCTTTGGGAGATCCGATGGTGTCTTATTGGACATTGGAGAGATAGTAAGGCTGAAGAGAAAATGGTAATTGAAACATAAGTGTGTGGATAAGATTGTGAAGGGGGAATGTATAAAATTCAGGACAGAATCATGACAAACCCATATTTAAGAAAATTAGAACTTGTGAAAGAAACCGGTCCTGTAATTCCAGAACATTGGGAGGCCGAGGGGGGCAGATCACCTGAGGTCAGGAGTTCGAAACCAGCCTGGCCAACATGGAAACCCCATCTCTACTAAAAATACAAAAATTAGCCAGGCATGGTGGTGGGTGCCTGTAATCCTAACTACTCAGGGAAGCTGAGGCACGAGAGTCTCTTGAACTCCAGAGGCAGAGGTTGCAGTGAGCTGACATCACGCCACTGCACTCCAGCCTGCGTGACAGAGCAAGACTCCATCTCAAAATAAAAAAACAAAAAGAAACCAGTCAGGACAGGTCAGGCAGGAAGAGAACAAGTTACCAGGGAAGCAGGAGAGAGAAAAATATTATAAAAGAAGAAGAGTTCTATAGCATTAAATGCTAAGTAGTAAAATTGAAAATAAAATGAGTCAATGGGCTTTGGAAATTCAATTTTTGTTAACCATGTTTAATAAAGCACACCTACTCCGAGGCACTCTTATAAGAGCTAGAGATATAGCAATGAAGACAACAAACAAAAATCCCTTTCAACATGAAGCTTACACTCTAGGCAATAACAAATAAACATATTCAATAAGTAAAAAGTAAATTTGATTTCACTTTGAAGATAAAAGTGTTATGGGGAAAAAATGGGGTAAAAAGGAAGGGGTGGCGAAAGGAGGGCATGGAGGAGGATGACTTGAGTCAACATCGTTGGCAAGGTGACCTTCAGGCAAACACATGAAAGACAAGAAAGAGTGAGCCATGAGGATAGCTGGGGAAGAGATTTCAGGGGGAAGAAGTGGCTCCTGGAAAGGCTGCAGATATCCCTGGCATGTTTCAAAAATATGGAGGAGGCCAGTGAGGCTGGAGGAGGGTGAGCAAGGAAAAAGCAATGGAGTTGGGGTCAGAGGATTCTGCTCATCTAAGACCTTGTGAGCTGTTGTAGGAACTTTGATTTTCACTTTCTGTGAAATGGTGAGTCCACTGGAGGGTTTTGACAAGAAGACTGACATGACCTGACTCCTGTTTTAAAGACTCACTCTGTCTACAAGAAGGAGAATAGACTGTCGGGTGTGGGAGAGGACATATTAGGGCAAGGGTGGAAGGAGGGTGCTAAATAAGATGCTCTTACAACCCTCTAGGCAAGAGGTGCTGGTCAGACCAGGTAGCCAAGGTGCTGAGGACAGAGCAGCTTCTAGATATTTTCTCAAGATAGTGCCAGCAGAGTTTTCTGATGGAGATGATGTATGAAACCACGCATAAGCAAGTCCATAAAGAACAAGTAACTCACATCAGAACAGGGTATGAGATGAAGAGAGGAGCCACTATTTTTGGCCTGAGAAACTGGAACAATGCAGATGTTATTGGCTGAGGTGGGGAGATAATGGATAGAACAAGTTTGGGTAGGGGAGAAATCAGGATTTCAGTTTAGGACATAGGATGATTGACATTCTGTTAAATATCCTGGTGGAATAGGTAGTTGGTACACAAATATAGAGTCTATGCTTACTTCATGGTATTTAAAGCCATAAGACAGGTTGAGTTCATCAAATGGAAGAGAAGAGGATTAAAGACCGAACCCTGGGGCCCTCCAATATTAAGAGATGGAGAAAACAAGTCACTGAAAGAGTGGCCAATGAGGTAGAGGAAAAATCGAGTGCATGTGTTATCCCCAAAATCAAGTGACGAAAATGCAGCAAGAGGAGGCTACTGATCAACCACACCAAATCCTGCCATTAAGTCAAGTAGGCTGTGGAATGAGAATTGACCATTGAATTTAACAGTGTCACTGAGGACTTTGACAACAGCATTTCACTGAAACAGTAGAGACAACCCACTGAGAAAGATGAGTTTAAAAGAGACATTTGAAATACTGAGGAGTTTTGTTGCAAAGAGGAGCAAATAAATGAAGATCAGTTGGTGGAGGAGTGGGTGCAGGAGAAGGAGCTGCGTTGTTGTTATTGCTAGAGATGAGAGATGGCTACAAACCATATTGCAGTGGGTTGAAGAATGAATGGAAGTTGAAAAAAGGCTGGGCACAGTGTCTCATGCCTGTCATTCCAGCACTTGAGGAGGCCAAAGTGGGCAGATCACTTGAGCCCAGTAGTTCGAGATCAACCTGGGCCATATAGCGAAACCCCACCCCTACAGAAAAAAAACAAAAAACAAAAACAAAACCCGAAAAATTTAGCCTGGCATGGTGACACATGCCTGTAGTCCCAGCTATTTGGGAAACTGAGGTGGGAGGATCACCTGAGCCCAGGATATGGAGGTTACAATGAGCTATGTTCACACTACTGCACTTCAGCATGGGCAACAGAGTGAGACCCTTTCTCAAGAAAAAAAAAAGGGAAATGAAAAAAGAAAAAGAAAAAACAAATGATTCCTTCAGAAAGCTTGGTTATAAAGGGATGGAATAAGAGAAGATACTAACCAAAGGATTATTCAGGGCAGAAGAAATGTTTGCTTCCTCTCTTTTTAAAGAAAAATAATGATGAATTGTGGCCCTGAGAAGGTAGAAGAATTTGGGCCCCAGTGCACAGGTAGATGGTGCTGCCTGGACAGAATACAGGCAGTCCTTAAATCAGGACGCAGTAAGGATAAAGATGGAGGGAGTTGGAGATGTTTGTAGATGTGAGCATTGAGTGATCAGGGAGATTGTGCTCACTGGTTTCTATTTTCTTTGCAAAATGGAAGGAAAAGTCATTTCCTGAGAGTTGGGAGAAGAGCAGAGATGTAAGAAGAAGAGCGGAGATCCTGGGCTCAGGTGATGAGGGAAACTCATGAGAGGGCATATGATTTGGAATGGTTGTTATTTGCTCTCTCCTGCTGTCTGAACACAAACTACTCTTCTCTAAGCACCCAAACATAGACACATAGCCACACACAAACGTAGGTATGCAAATAGGAAAAAATGCAGCTGAACATAATCTCTCAAATACCCCACTAGGATTGTAACATTCTTTCTTTTATTTACTATATAGCATGTGCTAGGTGTGGGGCAAAATTCAAAGATAGCCTCCAGTGATCCTCACTTCCTGATAGTCATGGCTTTGTGTAATCCCCTCCTCTTAAGTGTAAGCTGGATCTAAAAACTTGCTATCAACGAACAGAATACAGCAAAAAGATGAGATGTCACTTCTGAGATTAGATTATGGAAGACTATGACTTGTCTTGCTCACTCTCTTGCTTTCTCCCTCCAGTGGAAATTGACTTCCTTGTTCTGAGCTGCCCCATGGAGAGGCCATGTGGCAAAGAATTGAGGGTGGCCTGCAGCCAACAGCCAGCAAGGAACTGTGGCCTTTGGTGGGAGGAACAGAATCCAACTAACAACCATATGAGTGAGCTGGGAAGCAGATGCTTCCCCGGTTGAGACCTGAGATGACTACAGACCCAGTTGACACCTTGATTGCAGCCTATGAAAGGCCCTAAGGCAGGGGACCCAGCTAAGCCAAGGCCAGGTTCCTGACCCATAGGAACTGTGAGATAATAAATTTTTTTTTTTTGTAAACCACTAAGTTTTGGGATAATTTGTTACACAGCAACAGATGACTAATACACTCACAGATTTTACACTTCTGTTTCTCAAGTACACAGTCCCCTTCAAATAACTAAAACTTTCCCTGTCCCTGAGTATTTACCATGACAATAACAAAATAAATACATTGTATAGAATGGGCAAGAATTGAGTAGGAAGTGGAAGAGAAGTTTAAAGGAAAAGTGGGGAAATTGATCAGGATATAAGTCAGTAATTTCACCTGTATGGGAGCAGACATAGGATACAAGACAACCCAGAGGAATGAAAAAGTGAAGGAGAAAAAGAAAAGGATTTTGAACAAAAGGAGTGGAGGCATGAAGGAGACAAGCCCTCCTCAAACTTGCTTTAAATGAGCACTAAATAAACTCAGTGTTTAAGGAATGGATAAATGAGTAGCCTTTGCCACAGATCAGCCAAGATTCCTCAGTGTAGATACTGATTTTAGACTGTGAAATAGCAAATTGTGATATAGAAGCAAGTCAGTTGCCCAAGATAGCTCAGTGCCTATCTAGTGGGATAGGGCATTGGATTAAGTTCTTTAGGTTCCATGGCACAGGACAGCATTACCTCATGTCTAGGCCTCAATAATTACCAGGCACAATATCAGGTCTGTGCAGCCCCAGCTTTATCTCCCAGAAACCAACCTGCTTCTCCCATCTGCATGGTTAGGACACATCCATTTTGAACAACTTGATCGCATTCCACTGGTCGCAGATGACCCACCCAAATTAGGCTAGTCAAAATTCGCCTTTGTTCTCCCAAATCACAGATCTTTTAATGCAACAGTGACAATATCATCAATCCTCTGGATTTTAGAAGAGTAAAAAGAGCATGTAGTGTACCTATACATTCCGTCTAGTTATAATCCTTTTCTATTTCTTATTGGTTGTCTAGTCTGAGTAATATGGATAACATTTCTTTAATCAAATAAAAATAATACAGAGGTCCTAGTTAAATGGAGCCCAAATTAGACTTGAATCAAGAACTCCTGGATTTAGTCTCCCACACTGTTTTTGCCTTTTAAGAAAAAGGCACATTATTTGGACTGGGATCCTGATTTCATTATGTTTTCAATATTTAAAAGGATCCTACTAATGTCTCCTCTGAGTGTTAAATATGTTTATGATTCAAGTCCCCATTTTTGGTGTTGGGTATAAGGAAAATTACATGTCAGAAATAGAATCCGTACTCCCAGAAAGAAAATTGCTACTCTTGGGTGTCTTTTTAAAGGTTCTGAGATTCATGATGGTGCTTCTGCCAAAATAGAGAAGCCAGTTCAGATCTGACTCTTATGAAAGTAAATTTTCAAAACTTAAAGCAAATCATTGAGTTATTAATTTGAGAATATAAGAACTAAATTTAAATCCTTCTTGACCTATATTACGATCTGCCACAAAAATCCTGGTGGACGTTCTAAGCCAGTTCAAAACCATCTGCATCTTCAAATCACTCGATTGCATTCATGTCATCCCCTCATGGTTCCACCTTTTCCCTTTTCTTGTTTTGATTTATAGTACTTGGAGTTCTTTGATGCTTTCTTTCACCTTTTATCTAATCATTCTCCATGTTGTACAAATTCTTTCCCCCAAATGTCTCCTATGTATGTCCTCTTTTTATTGTTCCTTCAACATCACTGTGGCACAGTACAGCATTACCTCACGTCTAGGCCTCAATATGCACGGGGCACATTGTCAAGTCTTTGCAACCCCAGCCTCATCTTCCAGGAACTGACCTGCTTCTCCCATCTGCATGGTTAGGACACAACCATTTTGAACAACTTGATCGTATTCCACTGGTCACAAATGATCAGTCCGAATTAGGCTAATCAAAATCCTTCCCTAAGACTAACAAAAGAATCCGTTTCTGTGATGATGGAAAATGTAGAATCTGGGTTGATGGTCGTCTTCTCCCCGTGTGTACCAAAAAAAGAGGCCAAGTGCAGTGGCTCATGCCTGTAATCCCAGCACTTTGGGAGGCCGAGGCAGGCAGATCACTTGAGGTTGGGAGTTCGAGACCAGCCTGATCAACATGGAGAAACCCCGTCTCTACTAAAAATTCGAAAAAATTAGCCAGATGTGGTGGCACATGCCTGTAATTCCAGCTACTCAAGAGGCTGAGGCAGGAGAATCGTTTGAACCCGGGAGGCGGGGTGGGAGTGAACTGAGATTGTGCCACTGCACTCCAGCCTGGGCAACAAGAGCGAAACTCTGTCTAAAAAAATAGAAAGAGAAAGAGAAAGTGCCTGTCTTCAAGAGAGAGAAGGAAACAAATACATAGATAAGAGCAAAGACAGAAATTAGAGGCAGAGGTCTGATAGTGGTCACCTTTCCTGTTGATATTATTCCTCGGGCCTGCTGCATTCCAATTCTTTATAATGAACTCCTTTTTAAATTTCAGTAATTTAAATAGCTCTAACTAAAACACTGCGGGAATCTCCTAATTGTTCTCCCTGCTTCCTGTCTTTCCCTATTTGTATCCATCCTCTATGCCACTGCAGGAGAGGCCAAATTTACCCCTACTCACTTAGAGATTTTTGGCTGCACCTGAGACTCAAATTGGTGTTAAGACAGACTACTTGGAGAAAAGTATACACATTTCTTTAATACAAGTTTTGCATGGCACAAGAGCCCTCATAAAAAATGAAGACCCCAAGATGCAGTTACAGTTGAAGATTTAGATAGTGAATTGGACAAAGAGCAGTAAATTGTGAAAATGCGACAAGGCCAAGGGGTTTGGGCTAGGGGAGTTAAGTAAGCGGATATGTGACTAGGAAGATAAGGGTTAATTTATAAGGTTTGTTTGCACAGATTCCCCTCAGCTTCAGCTTCCCCCTGCTGATTAGAATGGAACTTTCCCTCTGGAATAGGAAGAACATCTTTCACATGGGATTTTCATCGCCTGCTGTTAAGAAACAGAAGGAAAGTCAGAGTGACCTTCTTGCACCTGCTGTTTTCCAAGTGCCTTCAACTCCAAATAATCAGTATTCCAGAGCAGCATATTGTGACGTCATGTTCTTAACTCTTTCACCACTGACAGACAGATAAATTGGAATCAGTGGGTGAAAGCTCTTAACTTTCAGATTAAGGAATTAAACTTTTTGAATAATCAAAGGGAATCTATGCGCAGTTGTAGGGAGGGGGCGACGTGGGGGAAAAGTTAGTTTTACAAAGTGAAGCTAACTCAGTTTAATAAATAGTTTTAGAAGTTTTTAGTGGTTAACAAAAGACTGCATCCCTCTGATGCAAGAACTGCCCATGTTTCATCTTGTCCGAGGTTGACCATCCGCCTGTGCTCTCAATGTGACTCTTCTAACCCCTCAGAGACCACACCAGCGAGCAACATCGCCACCTGCTGGGAGTTAGAGAAATTACAGAATTGGATTATCTTTATTCAAATATTCTTGGATTTCAGGGTTTAAAGGTATATTTAAAAATCCTGGTTTTTTAAGAGAAATATAAACAAGTTCCAGTTGTGTTTAATGATAATTTTTATAGTTTATGTCATAACGGTATTGTTAAATTATAACTCTTAGACTTGAACTCTGGAAAGGCTGCAATTTAGGAATTGCTGTTGTCTTTGAGTAATTTACATTTTAACTCTCAATTGGTGCCATTAGATCACCAGCATTAAATCAAGAAACTATAGCCTATGTGTTTTGCGATAGATGGGGGTTAAGGCACATATGATTTTGTGATTCTCCATTCAAACTGGGTGGAAGAATAAATGTAATTAAATTAAAAGGCATCTTGCTAGAGGGAAAAGTTGTTCAGTGTTACTCTTGGTAATGGATGCTCTTTTCTTTACTCAATTTACAAGAGGCAATCTAGGGTTTTAAGTAGCAAAATTATATTTGCCTAAAGTTGTTCATTGCTTCGTTACTAATACCAAAAAAAAAAAGAGAAGAAAGATGGACAAGTAATTAAGTAATGTATGATACCTTGAAAACTGTAAAAATCTAAGAATATGTAAGTTAAATGAGGAAAATAAAATTGCTGTAATACTGCAACTGTGGAAAAATATGCATGCTTATGGAATGGGGCCCCAGGAAGTCAAGCTGTGTTTCTCCTTATGGAACTCTTCATGTTAAAGCATTTGCATGTTCCTTATGGTACCTTTGCCATGTATCATAATTCTAACCATATTAATCTAGTTTTGGCCAAGGTCTGAAGCACCCTGTCCCACTTCCTTCTATAGAATCTTCTCTAGGCCACTGACCTCATGTGGATTAGATTTCAATTTGCCATAAACCTTCAGGCTTGCTGTTGAACCTCTCCCTGTGTTCACTACTCTCCTTAATACTGCATTTGAAAAGTCAGGAAGGTACAGTCCACTCCCAGATAGAAAATCGTAACATTGCAGCATCAAGCACATATACAATCTCCAGAGGACAGTGAAAACAGTTCTTTACTTTGGCACTCAGACAATTATTAATCCACGTGGTATCCAGTTCCCATGGACATAAGGATGTCTCTGGTCTCCCTTCTGTGTCTTCCTCTTTCTTCTCTTCTCTCCTTTCATGCCTTCTTATTTTACTCCTTTCTCATCCCTCAGGGTCACTTGGTTCCATCAAATTTACCCCTTGGTGAAGCTAGAGGAGAGAAAAGTGGGGAGAGTAATTCACATCCCTTAAGTCCTGCATAGGGAAGGATAAAGGACAGTGGTCCTTTGAGGTCCATCCTCAGAGTGAAATATCTAAAAGACAAACAAAAACTTTCTCTTACTGATATTGTCTTCATTTTAAAACATAGCAAAGCTCGTCCTTTCTGCATCTATGTAAATTCCCTATGTATTACTCTCTTTTGATATTTCCTGGGATTGGAGGGGAGGCATGATTTAAGAGGGGAAACACCTAACCCGGGAAGGAGATGAGGGAGGGTTGAAGTTCTACTTGGGGTGGGAGTGGATGTGAGCCCAATGACCATGACCCATTCAGACTCCCCACCCTCCCTCCGCTAGTTAGGCCAGCTTCCAGCGTGCTTCCTTCCTCCCCACTGGGGACTTCCAGCCAATCTGCTAGACCTACAATTTATAAAGGATAGCTTGTGTTGCATAAAAGGATGGTAGCGGTCTCTTTCATATCAGTTACACAACGAGGCCTCTGAGCAAACTCTACATTTGCATTTTGTTGCTTAAAATAATAGTTATGATCTGTGCCGAAAAGAGAAGGCCAGACTTTCTGTTTCATGTGTCTGACCATGAGACCTCCGGTCTGTAGCTATTTTTCCTGCTGTAATTTCTTCCATCTGTTGTATTGTGATACAAGGACAGAGGGAAACCATTCACACACTTAGGTGAGATTTCTTTTGATGACGAGGTAGATGCTAATGGAAAGCCAGTGAGAGTGAAACTCAGAGACATTACATTATAATTGACCTTGGGATGTGCAGTTTATCAAAAACTAAACTATTCTTACATTTTTTCAGATGGCTGGTTATACCTTCGCTAGTCACTATCTGTGAGCTGATCAAAGCTGCAAGTGCCAGTTACTGAAATGTTGGGCCTATTAATGTGTTGGAAGAAGAAGCAGGAGAGCCTATGTGACTGAGCTAAAAATTTAACCCATCATAAGAAATGGATGAGAGTTTGTTTAACATTCTATCTCCAATATTGATATATGCCTGGGACCCAAGAATGGCCAAAAGTTTCCAGAAGTAATGCTGACTGCACTTTAGAATTTAAAAGTACCACTGCAGAGGCCTAATCTCAGAGCAGTTAAATGAGAATCTCTAGGATGGAGCCCAGACAATAACATTCTTTAAAAGTTCCTCAGGTGATGTGCATCCAGGGCTGAGAACTAGTACTAGTAGGCAGACTGCAATGGAATAGGAGCAAACTTACATTCTTAACTCATTTTCACGACATTCATTTATAACGGACAGATTTGCAAACTGTACTTGCATAATTAATGTCCCAATTTAAAATTCTGACCAATAATTATAGTTTCTGATATAGCAGTTTACCAAATAGTATCTAGCAGGTTGTTTTTTTAATTTAAATTTTATTTTAGATTCACGGGGGTGGGGGACACATGCATGTTTGTTATATGGGTAAATTGTGCACTGGTGGGGATCTGGGCTTCTAGTGTGCCCATTATCCAAATAGTAAACATTGTACCAAATGGTCAACTTTTCGATCTCACTCTCTCCCACTCACCACACTTTTGATGTCCTCGGTGTCTACTACTTCCATCTTTATGTCCATGTGTACCCATTGCTTAGCTTCCATTTATAATTGAGGACATGTGGTATTTGCTTTTCTGTTTTCGAGTTAGTTTGATTAGGATAATGCTTTCCAGCTCCATCCATGTTGCTGCAAAGGACATAATTTTATTTTTTATGGCTGCATAATATTCCATGGTGTATAGATACCATATTTTCCTTATCCAGTCAATTGCTGATGGACACTTAGGTTGATTCCATGACTTTGCTATTGTGGATAGTACCATGGTGAACGTAAGTACAGGTGTCTTTTTTGTATAATGATTTTTTTTTCCTTTGGGTAGATACCAAGTAATGGGATTACTAGGTCAAATTGTAGTTTTATTTTTAGTTCCTAGGGACATACTTCTACCGTTTTCCATGGAGATTGAACTAATTTATATTCCCACCTACAGTGTATGAGCATTTCCTTTTCTCTGCATCCATGCCAACATTTGTGGTTTTAAAAATTGTTTTAATAATAACCATTCTGACTGACGTAAGATAACTCATTGTAGTTTTAATTTGCATTTGATAATTAGTGATGTTGAGCATTTTTTCTTGTGTCTTTTGGCCACTCTGTTCTATGATCAGGATGAGCATCTAAGTCAAATTAGGGACTAATCAGCGCATTGCAAGCTGTAGCCCAGACAATTTCATATGAAG
Source organism: Pan paniscus (assembly GCF_029289425.2). NCBI lineage: Eukaryota > Metazoa > Chordata > Mammalia > Primates > Hominidae > Pan > Pan paniscus. The sequence continues at coordinate 85,683,009 of NC_073252.2, read as the reverse complement.
TCACCCTACCCATTATCCTATTATCAGTTCTACTGATAAGATTATTCATGTCCTTTGCTCAGTTTTTAATTGAGTTGTTTGCTTTTTTCTTAATTGTTTAAGTTCCTTATAGAGTTTAGATATTAATTTTTTGTCAGTGGCAATTATTCTGTCCCATGATGTAAGTTGTCTCTTTATTGTTTATTTCTTTTGCTGTGCAGAAGCTTTTTAGTTTAATTAAGTACTATTTGTCTGTTTTTGGTTTTGTTATATTTGCTTTTGGGTTCTTCATCATAAAATCTTTGCCTAGGTCAATGTCTGGAAGAATTTTTTCTAGATTTTCTTCTAGGATGTTTACAGTTTCCCAAAACTTACTTTTTTTTTTTTTTTCCTGGAGACGGAGTCTCACTCTGTCACCAGGCTGGAGTGTAGTAGAGCCATCTTGGCTCACTGCAACCTCCGACTCCCTGGTTCAAGCGATTCTCCTGCCTCAGCCTACCAAGTAGCTGGGATTAAAGGCACATGCCACAACGCCTAGCTAATTTTTGTATTTTTGGTAGAGACAGGGTTTCACCATGTTGGCCAGGATGGTCTTGATCTCCTGACCTTGTGATCCACCTGCCTCGGCCTCCCAAAGTGCTGGGATTACAGACATGAGCCACTGTGCCTTGCCCAGATCTTACTTTTAAGTTGTTAATATATCTTGAGTTGATTTTTATATATGATGAGAGATAGGGATCCAGTTTCATTCTTCTGCATATAGCTAGCCAATTTCCCCAGTATTATTTATTGAATAGAGTGTCCTTTCCCTATTGTTTATTTTGGTCAACTTTGTCAAATATCAGTTGGTTGTAGGTATGTGGCTTTATTTCTGGATTCTCTACTCTGTTCCATTGATCTATGTGTTGTTTTTTTTTTCCAATACCATGCTATTTCAGTTACTATAGTCTTGTAGTATAATTTGATGTCAGGCAATGTGATTGATATGTTTTGGCTGTGTACCCACCAAAATCTCATCTTGAATTCCTACATGTTGTGCGAGGGACCCAGTGGGGAGGTAATTGAATCATGGGGGCAGGTCTTTCCCATGCTGTTCTCATGATAGTGAATAAGTCTCATGAGATCTGATGGTTTTATAAGGGGGAGTTTCGCTGCACAAGCTCTCCCTCTTTGTCTTCCACCTTCCACGTAAGACATGACTTGCTCCTCCTTGCCTTCCACCGTGTTTGTGAGGCCTCCCCAGCCATGTGGAACTGTAAGTCCCTTAAACCTCCTCCTTTTATAAATTGCCCAGTCTTGAGTATGTCTTCATCAGCTCCATGAAAATGGTATAGTAAATTAGTACCAGTAGAATGGGGCACTGCTGAAAAGATACCTGAAAATGTGGAAGCAACTTTGGAACTGGGTAACAGGCAGAGGTTGGAATAATTTGGAGGGCTTAGAAGAATACAGGAAAATGTAAGAAAGTTTGGAACTCCCTAGAGACTTGTTGAATGGCTTTGACCAAAATGTTAATAATTATATGGATAATGAAATCCAGGCTGATGTGGTCTCAGATAAAAATGAGAAACTTGTTGGGACCTGGAGCAAAGGTGACTCTTGTTGTGTATTAACAAAGAGACTGGTTGCATTTTGCCCCTGCCCTAGAGATTTGTGGAACCTTGAACTTGAGAGAGATGATTTAGGGTATCTGGCAGAAGAAATTTCTAAGTAGCAAAGCATTCAAGAGGTGACTTGGGTGCCAAAGGCATTTAGTTTTAAAAGGGAAACAGGGCATAAATGTTCAGAAAATTCGCAGCCTGACAATATGATAGAAAAGAAAATCCCATTTTCTGAGGAGAAATTTAAGCCAGCTGCAGAAAATTACATGAGTAATGAGGAGCCCAATGTTAATCACCAGGGCAATGGGGAAAATGTCTCTAGGGCATTTCAGAGTTCTTCATGGCAGCCCCTCCCATCACAGGCCCAGAGGTTTAGCAGGAAAAAATGGTTTTGTGGGCCAGGTCCAGGGTCCCTCTGCTGTGTACAGTCTAGAGACTTGGTGCCCTGCATCCCAGCTGCTCCAGCAAGACTAAAAGGGGCCAAGGTACAGCTTGGGTTGTTACTTCACAGAAGTCAAGAATTGAGGTTTGGGAACCTCTGTGTAGATTTTAAAGGATGTACATAAGTTCCTGGATGCCCAGGCAGAAGTTTGCTGCAGGGGTGGGGCCCCCATGGAGAACCTCTGCTAAGGTAGTGTGGAAGGGAAATGTGGGCTTGGAGCCCCCACACAGAGTCCCTACTGGGGCACAGTTTAGTGGAGTTGTGAGAAGGAGGCCACTGTCCTCCAGACCCCAGAATGGTAGATCCACTGACAGCTTGCACCATGTGGCTGGAAAAGCTACAGACACAATGTCAGCCTGTGAAAGCAGCTGGGAGGGAGGCTGTACCCTGCAAAGCCACAAGGCATAGCTGTCCAAGGCTGTGGGAGCCCACTTCCTGCATCAGCATGACCAGGATGTGAGAATGGAGTCAAAGGAGATCATTTTGGAGCTCTAAGATTTAACTGCCCCGCTGGATTTCAGACTGGCATGAGGCCTGTAGCACCTTTGTTTTAGCCAACTTCTCCCATTTGGAATGGCTATATTTACCCAATGCCTGTACCCCCAATTGTATCAAGGAAGTAACTAACTTGCTTTTGATTTTATGGGCTCATAGGCAGAAGGGATTTGCCTTGTCTTGGATGACACTTTGGACTGTAGACTATTGAGTTAATGCTGAAATGAGTTAAGACTTTGGGGGACTGTTGGGAAGGCATGATTGGTTTTGAAATGTGAAAACATGAGATTTGGGAGGTGCCAGGGTTAAAATGATATGGTTTGGTTGTGTCCCTACCCAAATCTGTTCTTGAATTCCTAAATGTTGAGGGAGGGACCCAGTGGGAGGTAATTGAATCATGGGGATAGTTCTTTCCCATGCTGTTTTCATGATAGTGAATAAGTCTCATAAAATCTGATTTTTTTTTAGATGGAGTCTCAGTTTTATAAGGGGGAGTTTCCCTGCACAAGCTCTCTCTCTTTGTCTGCTGCCATTCATGTAAAATGTGACTTGCTCCTCCTTGCCTTCCGTCATGATTGTGATGCCTCCCAGCCATGTGGAAATGTAAGTTTGTTAAACCTCTTTCTTTTGTAAATTGCCCAGTCTTCGGTATGTCTTTATCAGCAGCATGAAAATGGACTAATACAGTGAGACCTCCAGCTATGTTCTTTTTGCTTAGGATGGCTTTGGCTAGTCAGCCTTTTTTGATTCCATATGAAATTTAGGATTGTTTTTCTAATTCTGTGAAAAAAATGACTTTAGTAATTTGATAAGGATTGTGTTGAATCTACAGATTGCTTTGATTAGTATGGCGATTTTAACAATATTGATTTTTCCCGTCCATGAGCATGGGATATTTTTCCATTTATTTGTGTCATTTGTGATTTCTTTCATTAGGTTTTGTAGTTGTGTTTATAGAGATCTTTCACTGCCTTGGTTAAATGTATTCCTAGGTCTTTTAATTTTTTGTAGCTATTGTAAATGGGATCGGGTTTTTGATTGGTTCTCAGCTTGAATATTATTGGTATAAAAATGTTACTGGTATTTGTATGTTGATTTTGTATCCTGAAACTTTACTGAAGTTGCTTAAGTCTCAGAGTCATTTGGAGGAGTTTTTAGGGTTTTCTAGGTATATGATATGTCATCAGTAAACAGAGATAATTTTACTACCTCTTTTCCAATTTGCATATTTTTCATTTCTTTCTCTTACCTGATTTTATGCTCTGGCTAGTACTTCTAGTACTGTGTTTAAAAGGAGTTGTGAAAGTGGGCATCCTTGTCTTATTCCAGTTCTTAGAGGGAATGCTTTCAACTTTTTCCCATTCAGTATAATGTTGGATGTGATTTTGTCATATATGGCTCTATGGTTCCTATTCTTTTGAGGTTTTTTTTTTTTGATGCTAGTTTGTTGAGGGTTTTTATCATAAAAGGATGTTGGGTTTTATCGAATGCCTTTTTTTTCAGCAGCTATTGAGTTGATCATATGGTTTGTCTTTTTACTTACTTTTATGTGGTAAATCACATTTATTGATTTGCAGATGTTGGAACCGTTCTTGCATTCCTGGAATAAAACCCACTCAATTGTGGTGAATTATCTTTTTGATGTGGTGTTGACTTTGGTTTGCTAGTATTTTGTTGAGGATTTTTGCATCTGTGTTCATCAGGGATATTGACCTGTAGTTTTCCTTTTCTGTGGTGTCCTTGCCTGATTTGGTATCAGGGTGATGCTGGTTTCATAGAATGAGGGAGAAATTCCTCCTCCTTGACTTTTTGGAACAATTTCAGTAAGACTCATACCAGGTCTTTTTTATATATCTGGTAAAATTTGGTGGTGAGTCTATCTGGTCCTAGGCTTGTTGGAAGATTTTTTATTACTAGTTCAATTTCATTACTCATTATTGGTTTATTCAGGACTTCTAATTCTTCCTTGTTCAATCTTGGGGTGTTGTATGATTTCAGGAATTTATCCATTTCCTCTAGGTTTTCCAGTTTGGGCACATAGTGGTGTATGTCACAGTAGTCTCTGACAATCATTTGTATTTCTATTTTATCAGTTGTAATGTCACCTTTCTCATTTCTGATTGTGCTTATTTGAATCTCCTCATTTTTTCTTGGTTAATCTAGCTAGCGGTCTGTCAATTTTTTATTCTTTCAATAAACCAACTTTTTGTTTTGTTGATCCTTTATATAACTTTTTTTCTCAATTTCATTTTGTTATACTCTGATTTTTGTTATTTATTTCTTTCTGCTAGCTTGAGGTTTGGATTGCTCTTATTTTTCTAGTTTCTTGAGGTGCAATGTTAGGTTGTTAATTTGAGATCTTTCTACCTTTTAAATGTAATCTAACAGGTTCTTAAAATGGTGTAACTTCAATTTATTCCCATGGAATAGTTTATATGCTGGGGCATTCATTACCCAGATTTGCAAAGACTAAATATTTTGTTCATTTTAACTGATTCTTTTGTGTATTTTTTGTATACTACATAGATATTAGTAAGGATATAGATTAAGCTTCTGTAATAAGGAGATCCTAAAATACAGTGCATCAAATAATGTTGAAGTTTGTTTCTCCCTCATGAAACAACCAAGAAGAAAAATATCTTTTGGTACAAAAAGGTTATTTCAATAGTTGGCAATTTACAGTCAATGGGAAGAGAGAAAAGGAAGAAGGCATAACACATCACTTCTGCTCACATTTCACTGGCCAGGACTTAGCCATATTTGTATTCCTTGATGCAAGGAAGGCTAGGAAATTGGAATTTCCATCTAGGCAGTCGTATACCTAACTGAAAACCAAAGATTTCTATTTCTAATACAAAGAAGAAGAGAATAGATATTGTGGAAATTGTCAGTCTCAGCAACATCTTCATAAAACTCATAATCTAAATATACTTGGAATATAAATAAATGATATTATTTATAATTTTATTTTGAGGATATTTTCATTATGCCTTTTAACTCTTCAGAAGCTTAAATTTTGTGTTTATTTGATCAGAAAGATATTTTATGATACACTATTTTCCTTTATACATAGCTTTATCTACTAACCCTAGTAAGTGACACATGAAATATGGATCACAGTATACTTCTAACTCTTTAAGATCAGCATTGACTTGGGTTTTTCAGGAAGACAAAAATTTAACAGAACAAGGTCCAGACAGATCTTATGATTGTAAATGTCATTCCTTTATTCAGCTGAATAGATTCCAGCAGCACACTCATGGACTCCTTTGAAAATCTCATGAAAATCATGGATTCTCTATTTACATAGATCAATAATTTTAGGGGGGTTAGGGAAACCTCTCCCTATGAAGCTCAATTTTAGAATGCCTTAACTATATATAAAAGGATATCCTCCCATTTTTCACAGCACTCTGGCAAAGTATACATAAAAATCATGAATCTGTGTCTCCGGGACCCATCAGTGAAATTCCTGGAGCACTGGCCTAAGGTGAGACATCTCGCACAGGACCTGTGACATAGTGCCTATGCAATAAATGTCAGTTCCCTTGCATTTCAAGGCTCCTCTATTCTCTGTGAGAATCCCTTGGTGTTTTACACACTCCCCTTGGGATGAGTGTTATGCCTCCCGTCTTCCTCAACACAGATCACACCTCCCCCCAGCCATTCCCACATCATTAAATGCTGCTTCTCCTTCTGGCATGGACATGTTTCTTCACTTCATCAGTGGAACATTTTTTAATCTTTTTGCTCACTCAGCATCAGAACTTTTTTTTTACATATGGTGCATACATTATCCCTTTACATGTTTGCACATGAGACAAAATATACCTTGTGATATAGACGCCAAAAATGGAAGATGCTATCTTTCTAAATTAACTTGTAACTAGCACGTGGGCACTTGGTATAGGCTCTTCTTCAAATGGAGAATTAAGAACTTGTGATACAACAAACCAGGGCCTATGGAGAAAGGCCTCTGGCAGCAGTGACAACTGGAGATTAGAGGCACCAGTAATTCCAATGTTATTGGCAGCATCTAGAGTTATTGCCAGTGGGATCAGCAGCACAAGCCACAGTGTCTAGTGCTTTGTGGCAATATCTGCAGCTTCCAGGCTGAATGAGTTCTGCTGTGCACTAAACCATGTTTGTTAAAGACTTCAGTATAACCTTCCATTTTTGGAAATCAATATTTCTAGAGTTTCTCCAAAATCACCACTGCAGTTTTTTGTTTGTTTTGGAAAAGCTTAAATAGTAATCTTTATCACTCTGATCTATATCTTCATGAGGAAACTTTGGGAGAATAAGAATGAACTCTACTAAATGTGGCTCTCTCAAAATAACAGAACTAGGAAAACAAGCCATTAGGAAGTGACTGGGAGGCTCTTGAGTTCTTTAAGTATCGAGATCAAACAGAGAACATAGCATTTCCCTTGCCTATTTTATTTTGAGCAGATAAGGTCATATTCATGAATGTTATTCCACTGCTTAAAACTTTCAGTGCCTTATCATTGAACTGAAATGAAACCTAGGCCCTGCCATTTCTTGGATTTCTAACTAGAGTAATTAACTTAGCTTTCTTATGCTTCATTTGCTCTTCTTTATTTTTTACATCTATTTTTAAGGGGGAGAGAGTTTATAATATCCATCTCAAAAACATTTATGCTATGTATAATATATCATGTATGAAAACCTAGTGCTGGGAAAGCTCTCAAGAAAAATGAAGACTACTCTCTTTAGTCTGTTATTCAGAGATCTTCCCATTGGATCCCAGCTCACCTTTCCAATCTCTTCTCTTACCATTTTCCCTTCCTCTTTCTCTTTTTCCATGCATCAGTGACTCCAGATTTTTTTAAATCACATCTTAACTTGCCATAAACAATTCTGTACATTTACTTTGGTGTTCTCTCTGCTAGGAATGTGCTTCTCCCCTGTTTTCTCATTCACTTCCTTAGATCAAATTTGTTTATGCCTAATTCCTGGATCATAACATGTGTGCTTTATTGAAATAATGAATGTTAATGAGCAAATGGTCTCAGTTGGAAACCATCAATTTCTATTTATTTGGGAGCCACAAGGAGGTTCCCACCTCACCAGAGAATTAGGATGAGTAAAATAAGACTGCCATTTAGAAACTAAATTTTAAGAGCTATATAGATATGTAAAATCATGTAGACAAGAAAGAATGGCTCTGAGGCCAGCCAGACTCCATAGAAAGCAACTTGACCGTACTACTTTATTTAAAGAAAGAATGGCAATATTGGTGGGCATGTAAGCTAGTACAGCCACTGCGGAGAACAATATCGAGGTTCCTCAACAACCTACAAATAGAACCAACATGTGATCCACCAATCTCACTACTGGGAATTCATCCAAAGGAAAGGAAATCATTATATTGAAGAGACATCTGTATCCCCATGTTTATTGTAGCACTATTCACAGTAGCCAAGATAAGGCATCAACCTAGGTGTCCAACAACAGATGAATGGATAAAGCAAATGTGGTACATATACACAATGGAATACTATTCAGCCATAAAAAGAATGGAATCCTGTCATCAACAGCAACAGGGATGGAACTGGAGGACATTATGTTAAGTGAAATAAGCCAGGAACAGAAAGCTAAGCACCACATGTTCTTACTCATATGTGGAAGCTAAAAGTAGCTGATCTCATAGAAGTGAAAAGTAGAACAGAGGATACTAGCTGCAGGGAAGGGTAGGAGGAAGATAGAGAGTTGTTAAGGGATACAAAATTACAGCTAGATAGAAGGAGTAAATTCTAGTGTTCTATAGCACTGTAGGATGACTATAGTTAACAATAATATACAGTTTCACTAATGCAGGAACAAAAAACCAAATACTGCATGTTCTCACTTATAAGTGGGAGCTAAATGATGAGAACACATGGGCACATAGAGGGGAACAACACACACTGGGGCCTATCAGAGAGTAGAGGGTGGGAGAAGGGAGAGGATCAGGAAAAATAACTAATGAGTCCTAGGCTTAATACCTGAGTAATAAAATAATCTGTACAACAAACCCCCATGACACAAGTTTACCTGTGTAACAAACTGTCACATGTGCCCCTGAACTTAAAATAAAAGTTGTCTTTAAAAAAAAAGAAATTGGTTGTCTGATGAAAAAGAATGTATGTATATATATACATATTATACAAAATATATGCATAATATATAAAAAAGTGTGTGTGTGTGTGTGTATATATATATATATATATATATATATATATGGTTTCAAATAGCTGGAAGGAGGATATTGAACATTCCCAACACAAAAACATAATAAATGCTTGAGGTGATGGATATCCTATTTACCCTTATCTGATCACTATACATTGTATGTATCAAAATATAGCTATGTACCCCACAAGTATGTACAGTTATTACTTTTCAGTTTAACAATTTTTTAAAAATAAAGGGGCAATTTAATGAAGAGTGGATCAGCCCTCACAAGCTTAGAAAAATAAGAACCACTGAGGCAAAAGTTAATCATGGCAATTTAGAGCACTTTTCAGGGAGAGAGAATGTTTCAGTTCCTACTGTGAGGTTTCCAGGGAGCATCGTAGATGCACCGTCTTATTTTAGCCCAATGCTGTTCAGCATTCACACTGCAGAGCTCCCTCTGTTCCCATTTATGCTCACCATACAGGCTTTTCATTCTTATTCTTTCCCATTATGAATTTAAAATTATTTGCTAATTATAATTTGGATTCCCAAGTGGACTCATCTACTGCAGACTTCAAGAGGAACTCCATGAGGAAACTTCTATACCTTGAAAGCCAAAGATCAAGTCCAGCCACCTTTCCTTTGAATAATGTGTCTCTACCACTTCCAACTGCGAGATACAACAATGCCTATAGCAAGCACATGAAATGAGTCAAGGGGAACTTAAAGGAAAACCCTCCTACATCTGCCCCAGAGGGGCGTTCTATCATGAACATAGCTGAAATTCTTATCACTATTCTTTCTTCTAAAAGTCCTGTGAATTATCTGGATAAAGGGGTTATAACAGGGCTCCTCATACCCCGGTTAGGAACCAAGCCACAACAACAAAAGGTAAGAGGCAGACAAGAAAGTGAAGCTTCATCTGTATTTACAGCTGCTCCCCATCGTTCATATTACTGCCTGATCTCTACCTCCTGTCAGATCAGCAGTGGCATTAGATTCTCATAGGAGTGGGAACCCTATTGTGAACTGTGTATATGCCTGATGATCTGTCACTGTCTCCCATCACCCCCAGATGGAACCATCTAGTTACAGGACAACAAGCTCAGGGCTGATTCTACACTATGGGGAGTTGTATAATTATTTCATTATATATTCCAATGTAATAATAATAGAAAATAAGTGCACAATAAATGTAATGCACTTGAATAACCCTGAAACCATCCCCCTCACCCCTCATCCCTGGAAAAATTGTCTTCCACGAAACTGGTCCCTGACAGCAAAAAGTTTGGGGACCACTGGGTTACAGAAGCTAGGAACGCTAGCTAACATAACATAAGTTTCTAAGTCTCTGTTCATTAGGCATTTTGGTTGCCGGGAACAAAGACTCACTCAAGTTGCCTCAAGAAAGGTGGGTGCCCTCATGCAGCGGCATTCGAGAAGACAAAACATCCCAGAATCCAGGAAGGCTTGGGGCAATAGAAGAGTCAGGTCCAACTTGCAGGCCGGAAGATGATTATTTTGCCCCTCAGCATCAGGAGCTCCATAATTTTCCATTTTGTGTGCCACATTAATGGGGTTTAGCCCACTCTCCGTTTCTGCCTCTCTGTGTATTCCCTTCTGTTTTTGTTCTAACCACTTTCTGACATCTCTTTCCCTAAATATTCATATTTGCAGAGAAGGAAAATAAGATTAGACCTCAAGCCCCCATCATCCGCATTCAGGCAGATGAGGCCTTTGCAACATGCCTCCTTGGAAGCTGCCAGCCAGGCTCCCCTCACATCAGGTGCTAATTCTTCCAATCCCCTATGGTGAGGTGGGGCATGTGAGTGGTTAGAACCTGGCCACCTGTGCCTCAGGCACCCAGGAGGTCTGAGCATGGGGCAGTTCTTCTCAGAAGGAGCAATGGGTTGGCAGGAACCTGTAGGTTAATGGAGTCAGATAATTAATCCAAATGGAGACCCCAAATAGCGATAGTGGATAGGCTCCACCAGAATTTCCTGGAATCCTTTTAGAGATGCAGAACTCTGGGTCTCACTCCAGACCTACTAAATTAAAAGCTCTAAAATTTCAAGGGGAAGCATGAGAGAATACACACACACACACACACACACACACACACACACACAATTTTTAAATCTCCCCAGGTAAACACACCTTTGACCTTGTGAGGGAACAGAGAAATGTGAAGGATGGGAAGGGTGAGACTGAAAGTTAGGAAGTCTTCTTGATTCTTTCTTTTTTTTTTTTTTTTTGAGACAGGGTCTCACTCTTGTTTACCAGGCTGGAGTGCAATGGCACGATCTTGGCTCACTACAACCTCTGCCTCCTGGGTTCAAGTGATTCTTGTGCCTCAGCCTCCTGAGTAGCTGAGACTACAGAGACGTGCCACCACACCTGGCGCATTTGGTATTTTTAGTGGAGACCGTGTTGGCCAGGCTGGTCTCGAACTCCTGACCTCAAGTGATCTGCTCACCTCGGCCTCCCAAAGTGCTGGGATGACAGGCATGAGCCACTGCACCCGGCCAGGAAGTCTTCTGGATTCTACTAATAATTCTGTGGGGAATTCTGAGGTACTGTAGTGGAAGTGGGGGTAAAAACACGTTTGTAAAGTAGAAGTGCTGAGGTGAAGTCGTTTCTTTCAAAGAAATAAAAATATAAGGAATATGGTACTCTGTAGCTTCCAGAGCTTACACAGATGAGTCTGAGAGACCAGCAGGAACTAATGTTAAGCCTAAACATCATAAACTTTTACTGTGGCCTCAAACAAAAATTCAGAGTTTACTTCATTTTTTCTCCCTGTTCTGTAACAGGTATAGTTAGTGAAATATCATAAGCAACACATAGTATTTTTATCAAATGCTACCTGAATTACAAATAAAATTTTCAGGAAATAATTTAAGAAAATCTTTCATTTTAATAGGAGGAAGGTACTGAACTATTTGGGAATGCTTTAAAGAAAGAGTTGCTTAACACAAATATATCCTAATAATCAGCACCACGATAACAAATAAACACATATTTCTTCTGGGTTTATAATCTTTATTACAAAACAAGTATTTTATGTTGAGGTAATATTTCAAATGGTATTTGTCAAAAATCAATTGAATCTTACATACAGAATTTTGCTCTGTAAAGGACTCAGAGAACAGTTTTTTTCTAGCATTGCACACAAACTGATTTTAGAAAAAATAAAGCTAAAAAGTATCTATGTAAAGAGGAATTTCTTTCTCCCACTCTTCCTGACCCAATCCTTCTTATCATCACCAGTGATTAGTAAGGTGATGTTTATGGGAGTTCTACAAAAAAAAATGATGAATTGGTAAATTAATTGGGAGAAAAAGATTTTCTTATCCAAAACAACTCACTGTGCCATAATTTCAAAGTGCTTTTGCAAACTAAGTATTGAATCCTATAGAATTTACTATTATTTATCCCAAGAATAGAATTCCCCAGTCTCCAATGAGGAAACCCTATGCAACCTTCCGACTCCAATGTCTTCTGCTGTGAAGCCCTCCCTCGTTCTCCAACGCATTGGTCACCCTTCTCAGTGTTCCCAGATAGATATCGTGTTCATAGCTCTGTCTTGGCACTCACCATACTGGGTTGTAACAATTCTTGTTTCTCTTATACATATCCCTCTTTAACTCTGTAGCTTTGTGGGTCCTTCTATACGCTCCTCAGGAGCAAGAAACAAGTCTTAACCTGCTTTACATTCTCAACACCTAGCATAGTGCCTGGTATATCATGGACACCCAATAACTTTGTTTGTTAGGTTGATGAATTAGGAACTATCTCAGCTGCAAAGTTATCATGCAGATCCTTTCTTGCTTCTAGCCTCTTTGGATGTGTTCTGGTGTCACTCCACAGTATTTAAACCTCTATGAAATGATGACACCCTAAAAACAAGTGTAATGTCCAGCAATTCCTTTCAGGAAAAATATGGCATCTGGTTATTCTTTTGATCAAAACATCAATAAATTATAGTTATCATGATACACTTTCAAGTCCCTAAGACTCCTTTATGTGACAGCTGCTTCTTAGGACAGCTGATGCTAATAGCCATCTTGGCAGTCATTGTCATCTTGGTCCCCAATGGGTTTGTTGTGATAGGCATCAACTGTTAATTTCCGGCTCTCTGTCTCAATGTTTTTCAACTGGCCATCTTCCTCACTGCTTGATTTGCTCTCCGTGGAGTTGCTGTCTTCTTTGGATCTGCTGCTGTCTTGAGAGTCACTGTCGTCTTCCTCAGAATGGCTTTCCTCGCTCTGACTCTCTGCTGAGCTGCTGTGAGACTGGAGGCCCTCCTGGCTGGAGCTGTTCTCATCCTCGGGGGACTCCGGGCTTTCCTCTGAGAAGTTGAGGCTCTCACTGGATTCGCTATCTGCTTGCTCCTCTCTGGATTCACTTTTTGAGTGGGAGAGTGTGTGCGAGCTGTCCTCCTCGCTGGAGTCACTGTCTTCCTGGTCTTCTGCATAACTAGTTGTGGGGTTGGGGTTATCTCCCCTGGACTCACTCACCACCTCTTCCTGAGACTCACTGCTGTTCTCTTGAGATGACAGGTTGACCTCTTGGCTGGACTCACTGCTGGGACCATCTACGTTTTGGCTCTCTTCCTGGGACAGATTCTCCTTGCTGTCTTCTTGAGAGTCACCCTTGCTGTCTCTCCTGGGTTGGCTGAGGCCAGTGTCCCTGGAGTTGCTGTTTTCTGTGGAGTCACTCTTGACTTCTTCCATTGTGTTGTTGTCATCAAGCTCGCTTCTGTCATCTTCCTGTGAGATGCGAGACTTCCTAAAAATTTTCCTACTGGGATGCTCCAGCAATTGGCTGTCACCTGAATCTTGAGTGTTTGCTTGCTCACTGTTTTCTCCAGATTCTTTTGATTTCATGCCTGCACTGTTCATTCTGGAGTTTCCCCTTTCACTCCTGATGCTCTCTGGGTCATCACTCTGCATTCCCTCATCGTCCAACTCGGAGCCGTCTCCATGGCTGCTCTCCCCATCACTGCCGCCTCCCACCCAGTGCTCTTCACTCTCACTCTCTTGAGTGGAGTCACCTCCCTCAGGCTTGCTGTCCACCCGGTCTTCATTGTCAAGTTCCCTGCTCTCACTGGTGGTATCTTGGGCACTGTCTTGCCCTTGTGGGGCACTCTCTTCACTGGCTTGTATGGTGTCATCAGAGTCCTCATCACTTCCCAGTCTGGAGTATCCTCCTTCTTGTCTGTCTTTGGGCCCTGGGCCACTGTCATCGTCACCATAGGTGTCATCTCCACTGTCATCTTCATCGTCATCTTTATCATCTCCTTCTTTTCCTGTGCTCCTGGAGAAGCCACCAGCTAGCCTATAAATGTATTGATGATCATCAGAGCCCAGGCCCTCCTCTGACTCAGTGCTGTCACTGGGGTCTTCATTTGCCTAGAATTTGGGGTTAACAGATATGGTCAGTATTCCAGGAACCGATAGAGAAGGAGTTATCTAGAGCCTTTCTAGTCTTTCTGCTTCTTTCGCCCTACATCCCCTCCTCTAATCTATGGTCAGTTTTACTACTCAATAACCTCTCTACCAGAGCTTAAATAGGAAGGAAGAGGAATTGAAACTCAAGTGGTTCCATTTTATATAGGCACACTTCACTCAATGCTGCCAACATTTTCTCAAAAAGCTTTCTGGAAATCACATTTATGAAATTCAAATCATACTGTGTATATAATTCCTTAAAAAAAAAAAAACAACTCTTGGGCTGGGCAAGGTGGCTCACACCCATAACCCAGCACTTTAGGAGGCCAAGGTCAAGAGATCGAGACCATCTTGGCCAACATGGTGAAACCTCATCTCTACTAAAAATACAAAAATTAGCTGGCTGTGGTGCCACAAACCTGTAGTCCCAGTTACTTGGGAGGCTGAGGCAGGAGAATCACTTGAACCTGGGGGGCAGAGGTTGCAGTGAGCCGAGATCGAGCCACTGCTCTCCAGCCTGGCGACAGAGCGAGACTCCGTCTCAAACAAACAAACACACACACACAAAAACCTCTTAGGTAATTGTTTGTGAATTAGAGTTGGTTTATAATGCTCATGCATTAAAGTGTTTGGTGTGAAACAGAGTTTTTAAAAATATTGAGTGATCTTAAAATGACCCCAATTTTTTTTCTTCTGGAGGGAAAAATGTACTAGGACCAGAGGATAAAATCTTTAGCTAAAATGAAAATTAAATATTATAGTAAGGTATATACTTCACCCAAACCATGTTTCTACCTCGTTAGTACAATCAGAAAGTTGCCTATAGATGATTCAGCTAGAAGACACCAACTAGTGTGACCAACAAGGCAACTGAGTGCTACGTGGGAAGTCAGAGAGGTGAGTCCTGTAAGTAAAACAATTGGATGCTCTGTACCAGTAAGGAAGGACAGTGAGTCTTCATACATTATGCTCCCAAAATATCTGCTCTCTTTACCATACCCTACAACAGAGCATACCTGCTAGTTTTTGTTTTGTTTTGTTTTGTTTTTACACATCCCTACTGATCAATGTCTGAGTCTGTAATTGGGTGATTGGGAGTACTTGTGTATATGCTGTTGACCTCTCTTCCTAGCACTGGAGTTTTATGCTAGTATGGTGGAACTGAGCATGGGTTTAACCTGCCATACCTCGTTAACCCAACTCACAAGCAGGAACTGCAGGAATCACCATACCTCATTACCCTTTCTCAAGCAGGAATTGCTACCGTAACTTGAAAGCTTACAGACCCTTGAGGCAACAAATCACAAAGTCCCCAGCAAACGGCATTTCTCCAGTTCTATGCTTTTAAATTTCTAGAATGTTCCTTTGATAACCTTAAGTAAATAGGGATAAACAGGCTAATAATTCATCTTCCAACTCTGGCTAAGTGTAGAATGCAACATGGATCAAAGCCTTAGGGAGAAACCTGGCTCCTGGACTCTCTGGAGCCCCACAGGATTGAGTTTGGTCAAAACAATAGCATAGCTAAGAAAGTAACAACACTTAGTCTTAGAAAAATGAAAAAGAATGCCAGCTTTAAGGGATATAAACTGAGTCTGCCTTTCTCACTCCCAGAGCCCAGTCCCACAGATGGGACTATTTTCGAAGAGAAAGTCATCACTGAAGCAGTTCTTTTCATTAAAGTTTCCTCAGGGCTGTCCTGTTCTGTCTTCGAGCAGGATCCTTGACACAGAGAAGCTCCCAGGCACTTCTTCACCTGATCTGAACTGCGCCAATTGTAAAAGCAACATTTTAAGTTGATGAGTAAGTTTGACATGGTCAATGACCATTTGTGAGTGTGTGTGTGTGTTTCTGCGCATGTGTTTATTTTTTAACTAGGGGAGACATTTGGGGCCACAGTGCCAGCAATCTAGGCTCAGTGATGAAAATAAGATGAATAGCATGTCTGCATGTGAATTCTCCTTACTCATTTTTCTCTTCTTACTTTATAGGACTCTTTAGCCAGCATAACTCATAGTTAGAAAATATTATATTTAGAACTGTTGCCAGGTAATTTAATCTAACATCATTTCCTTCCATTCCTAAGTAGCCTGAAAAATTAAGAAAGGTCTGTTTAATTACCTGTTCCTCTGAGCTAACTTTACTTCCTTCTGATGACTCACTGCTCTCCTGAAAGGGGAAAAATGTTTACTTTTCTTTTTAGTAATTCCTTAGGAAAGAAAAAAACATGATACACATCAATTGCTTCCAGTCTGGATTTACTACTTTCAAAATTGTAAAAGGCAACTGGAAGAGTGTTAAAGTTACTTCATGAGATGTTTATGACAAAAGTAAATGAGATAGTTACCAAGGGTGGTGTTGGTGCCTGAGCCAAATGACCCTGCAAAAAAGGAAAGGAAGGAAAACAAATTACTCCCTCACAGATGGATTTCATTATTGTAATTATTTACAATAATTTTAGGTGATTATTTTTAGTTTCTTGGTAGAGATCTTACATTTACATGAGTAATAGTGAAATTTTATGATGAAATGGTTCCAAAAGGAAAGTAAAATGACTAATGGCTTGAAAAGATCTTGGGATATTAGAGACATAGACAATGTTTATATTTCTGATATTTCATTTACAGAAATAAATATGCTTTTTTGAACCTAGCCGTTCATACAACCTAGAGGAAACGTAACACAGGAAAAGCAGCATTGAAACTCAGAATCCAGATTTAAGTCTCAATTAACTCACTGGTTTTGGTTTTAGCCCTGAAAACCAATCATCTTGGTGTTAGCACTGAAAGTCATGTGTTCCAGGAAACCCCTAAGTTCCAGGTAAACCGAGATGGTTGGTTACTCTAGGTGAAGGTGGGCAATTCACTTCACGTGTCTGACCACCAGTTTCTTATTCATAAATTAAGGAAATTAACACCCACTGTGCTTACCCCACAAGGTAGTTATGAGGATGAAACCAGCTAATGCCTAAGGAAGTATCTCGAAAACTATTTATTCAACATGATATAAACTAAAGAAAAAATCCATGTGATAACATCCACCTTATAAAATTTAATAGTAAACAAAACTGAATTGAGAAAGCCATGAAACCCTTCTCGAGTCATGTAAAAGCCCTGGTATTAAAAACAAATGCTAAATCAGAAATTTAACTAGTCATACCTCTAATTTATTTCACTATCTTTAGTCTCATAAGCACTATAAGAATGCCTTAGCAACTTCTGGTACCCCTCCCCATCACTTCTTCCCCTTCCCCTTGAGGAGGGCAAAGTCCTGTGTGGAACACCCAAGGCGCAAAGTAGAGCAGGGAGGAGCTGCTATTGACATGTCTTTAACGTGCATCTCTGCGGTGCTGGACTGGGGGTATCTCCTTAGAGAAAGGAACTATAATCACGCTGTCTTTGGCCTGCAACACTGCAGGCAGGCACAATGGCAGGCTGTGCTCCAGTCAATTATCATTTGGAATTAATGGGTGGAAGGGAGCAAGACATTGTTATTTTTCTCATGCCAAGGCTAGACTTGAGAACAGGGCATGTTTGTGCGTCTCTGGTTAAATGAGAGAGAGGATCTAGAGTGTCTGCTTTTAAATTAACCAGCCTATGGATTTCTCTGAAGAAAGTTCATAATAAATACTGCAAAGTCTATTCCAGACTCAGGCATGGACAGGACCCCACCTCAGGTCGCTGACATTATCTGGCCACCACCAAAAGCATTGGGGCCAAGCTTTATCATATGTAAAAGCCAGTAGGAGACACGGTAGTGAACAAAATGCTCTGATTTCGCATAAGATTTTAACCCTTAGTGCCAATCTTGAGAATTTTCTGAACTCTTAGACCTGGCTCCTTCCTGAGAGGGATATAACACACTGGTTAAGAATGTGGATTCTGGAGCTAGAGTGACATAATATCAAAGTCTGGCTCTAACACTAATTGACCATGTAACCTAGACGATTGAATTACTCTCTGTGATCAGTTTTCTCATCTGTAAAGTGAGAATAAAACATAATACCTAATTCACAGAGGTGTGAAAATTAAGAAAGTTAATATATGTAAAACACTCAGAAATGTGCCTGGCAATGATTCTTGAGTTATTGAGAGTTAGTAACTCTCAGTATAATAACATGCTAGCAACATTAGCTCTCATTCCAGAGACTCTAGTGTCCTCTCATTCTTCTTTCTTTTTTCACCTTCCAGGACTTGACCTCTTGCCCACCAGATAACTCTTGTTAAAACAGATTTCAAGTCATAATCTCTCCTGAAGACTCTTGGTTCATTGTCATGCATCCCCTGGTACTATTATACACATCCATTATAAGAAGTAAGCTAACAGAAAATATGCTTCCTTGCCAGAGTATACTACTAAGTTGGAATCACAGCATTATTTTCTTCTATGAACTCTACAGCTTAGCTTATTAATATGCTGATGAAGTCATTAGCAGTTTCAACATTTGCAATGAAGTCAATTTGGTTATACTCATAATAAATTAAAATTAAAATATTTCAAAAAGTCATATTTCTACTCACCTTCCATTCTTCAGAACCCTCAGATTCATTATTTTGATACCTGGCTACCTAGAAAATTTAGTACACATGGTAAATCCAAAGAGAAATTTCTAAAGCAATAGTTATTAACACATTTCATACATAGGAGTAGGGATAGTCAAATTTTAGGCTGCATCAGAATCACCGGGAGGCCTTGTTAAAACACTGATTTCTGTTTCCTATCCCTAAAGAGTCTGGTTTAGCAGCTCTGAGGTAGGGTCCAAGAATTTGGATTTCTAACAAGGTCCTAGTTGATGCTGATGCTGGTGGTTCCAGGATGACACTTTAAGAACCACTGCTTATAGGGAAGAAAAGTATGAATGATATCTATGTGAATGGCAACTGAACAGAATAAAAAACACCTTGAATGATATTTCTTAAGAAAACAGCATGCTAAGAAACTACTATTTTTACTGGACTGGAACATACACAGCCATCTTGGTTCATAGCCAATGAAAATTGTGGAGTTTTAAGTATGAAAGGGTTTTTTCATATATCCCTACCCTAATACTTACTGGGAGAGCACAGGATAATCCCCAAAGGAACATGAGCAGGATGCTGATCTTCATAGTTGGGTGTGATACCTCTACCTGGAATGAAGGACATAGATGTTTCTCTCCATGTTAAAGGAATAAAGTAGCTTCAACTTTTTAAGAGTTTCTTCCTACTAAAAATTCATCCAAATGTCCATGAACTGATGAATGGATAAATAAAATTTACTGTATCTATAAAACAGAATATTATTCAACCATAAAGAGGAATGAAATACTGACATGTGCTGCAGAGTAGAGGAAGCTTGAGAACACTATGCTAAGTGAAAGAAGCCAGATAAAAAGGCCACATTGGAATGATTCTATTTACATGAAATGTCCACAATAGGCAAATCTACAGAGACAAAAAGTAGACTAGTGGTTGCCCACAGCTTGTGCAGATGGGAGGTTGAGGGGTGACAGCTAATGGGTACAGGGTTTCTTTTGGAGGTGATGAAACTGTTCCATGTATTGTAGTGAAGGTTGCACAACTCTGTGAACATACTGAAAACCACTGAGCTATACACTTCAAATTAGTGAAGTATGTGGTGTATAGATTATAACTCAACAAAGTGGTTTTTAAAAACCTCACTCCTAAGAAATAAATTGAAAATGTTTCATTGAGGAGATGTACAAACGCTAACACATAAAGTACGATAAATTGTCGAAAAAGTAAAGAAAGAGGAATATAGAAATTTCTGTCCATTCCCTTTTACAATAATTATGCAGCTTGGTATGGCAGAGCACCCTAGCAAATGTATTCTCCCTAAAAAACTACACTTATTGACACCAGTGATAGGTGGTGGGCATTTGTTTTCACACACACACAAACACACACATACACACACACACACACAATGGCTTCTAAGTCACATTTATGACTGCATAATAATGTCTACACAAAATAGATTGTTTTTGCTTTTTTTGTGATCTGCAAGAGATGCGCTAGAGTAGGCTTCATATTGCAACTTCAGAAAGCTCTTAGTATCTACTGTGACACGTTTAGTCATACATTATACATGATTATGCTAAATTATTTTTGCTGTCATTCACAGTACTGAAGGATTTGGGGAAGATTACAGGTTTGGGATACACGTGTAAATCATGCTGAGAGAAACACGCCAAATCAAACTATTTTTCTGGAGGGTAACTTCATTTCACACTTCAAGAGCTGTTGCTTTGGAAAACACTTTGTTTTGTATTTAAAAATAGAAGTACTAGATGCTAAAGTAAAAATTTATTGAAATGGTTTAAGGAACGCAATTTACCCTGCACTAGTAAGCCCTGGTAGCTGCCCTAGCATACTTGTCTGATGAACTTCCATACATTTCACAAATAATCCTGCAAGTTTATTTCACGTTCGTTGATTTGTTTCATTTCTTTAAATGTTAAATGTATACTGTGAAAGGAAAATAAAATCTTGGGACCCCAAACTCACTAAGTCAAAGGGAAATTCAACCTAGGAACTGGGTCACTCAAACCTGCCGCCCATTTTGTTCTTAAAAAGATAGCTACAAGGATAAAAGGCTACATACCTCCCTCACAATTTTCTCACAGGGAAATTCCTGTGGGCCCTGAGATCTTTACCCTAAAACAGTCTGGTTGAATTTCACCCTCACAGTGTAAATTAACAGCTTACCTTCATAAGTTCAGGACAAAGGACAGAACTAAAAGTCATTCCTCTTCTCACCTGAGACAGATGCATATCTGACAGCTTCCTCTAGTCTATGTTTACTTTATCTTATATAGAAATGCAGATTCACTGAGCATAAGACAAATGCATAATTGACTATTCCTCTACCCTCTCCTTTCACATATAAAATGTGGGCTCAGTGAGCACTAAACAAAGACTCAAAGGAATGCAACCACTTGCCTCTTTTATCTGTCCTTCCTTTCTCCTATTGCCTGTTCTTTCCCCTTTAAATACTGAAGTCCTCGGACTCTTTGTAAACAAACATGGACCATAGATGTTTCTGGTAGTTTTGTGTTCGTTTTTCCCAGGTGCATCCTCAATTTTGGCAAGATAAGTCTCCAAAAATAATTGAGACTCACCTCAGTCATTTTATTTGATTTGCAATAGTTTACTAGTATAGGGACTCAGAAAACAATACTCCATAATGAAGGCCTCAGAAGCAGCCTCAGAAGCAAAAGCTTCTCTCTGACCTTCCCCTGCCCTCCTATCTCTGGCCCCTCATTCTCCCCTGAGACTAACCATAGAAACTAGAATCCCTCTTTCCCAAAGGCAGGTTATAGAAACCAGAACCTCTTTTCCCCAAAGCCAGCAATAAAACCTGAAAATATTACCCTAAGTCCCCCTGTCTTTCTGTGTAACAACTGGCCTTAAAGAAATTCTCTGACCCCCCTAGTTTAATTGTATGTCATAAGACCCGCATTGCAGAGAAGGTCCTGTCCCATATCAAGAAGGAAGAAATGCTGCACGGAGAGGCCAAGAAGAATCTGGACAGGCTTTGCTGGTCCACCCCACTTGGTCTACTAGTATAAGGTCAAAACCTTTTTGTCCAATCATATTTCTACATGGCTGCCCATGTTTTGTTGGACATAAGCATAAAGATGGACAGTTTCTCCTGTATCTTTAGGTCTTCGTTCTGAAGGCTCCTGTGTCACATAAAAATAAATTTGTATTCCTTTTCTCCTATTAATCTATCTTTTGTCAGTTGATTTTCAGCAAACCTTCAGAGGGTGAGGGGGAAGTTTTCCCTTGGCCCCTAAAATAATGATAGGAGTTAAAAGCCAAAGATTCTCAACCCTAAATGTATATTACTATCGACTGGGAAGGGTTTTAAAAATGCCAATGCACAAATCCCATCCCAGGGCAATAAATCCATTCACTTGGGTGGGCACAGGAATAGGTTTGTTTTTAAAGTTCCACAAGAGATTTTAACACTTGATCTAAGAATTAAAAATATCATAATTAGCCAGGCTTGGTGGCACGTGCCTGTAGTCCCAGCTACTCAGGAGGCTGAGTGGGGAGAATTCTTTGAGCCAGGGAGGTTGAAGCTGCACTGAGCCATGATCGTGCCACTCCACACCTGTTTGGGTGACAGAGCAAGACCCTATCTCAAAAAAAAAAAAAAGTGTATATGTATATATATATATACCACTCAATAATGCCTGAATATGCTGAATATTGTCTGAAACATTGGGCTCAAGAAGTCATCTAATCTTATTTTTAATGTATTCAAGAAAATAATAGAAATCCAAAGATAAGGAGCCTGAACAGGCTTCTCATTTCTGCTTTCACACAACTCAAATGGTCAAACAACCTCTCATGTATATTATGGGCATTATCTCTCCTCAGCATAGTTATTCTTAATTGTGTTACTTTCTTTATTCTAATTCAGCATAGTGTATATCAGTCCTTATGTTTGATACTATCTTAATTTCTTTTAAAAATCCTTCAATTAATATCAACAGAGAAAAACATATGAAAATGCTTAACTACACCAAAATCAAGCTTAATTTAATAGATGTTACTTCTCTTTAGATACCACAATCAAAACTTTTTTTAAAATTTGTTAGGTTTATTTCTTCAGGAAAGCAAAATTTTCTCAAATATGATATTCTCAAAATAACCCTTTCAATGCTTTCAGTTTCACAGATCAAATGAAAGTTACCTTATCATTTTAATTTTCAAAGTGAAATTTGAATAGGGTTATAATTTCATGATTCTCTGAAAGCTAGCAAATGTTAGAGCCTTGACAGAAGGTCAATGACTATTGAATTCTCTTGTATTTTCTTTAGCTCCTCTAATCTAAATAATTAGAAAACTGGGGATGCCATTGTGCATTTATTCTAAACCAATGAATGTTGTGTTTTCTCACAAAGAAGTGCATGCCCCAAGTGCTCAAGTTTCTTAGGGATGGAAGATTCTAAAACACAAGAAAGATGCCCTAACTTGCTCAGGATTCTAGAAATACTAGTTAGCATCCTGACCTAAAGCAATAATTTCCCAGATGCAAGTGTAGTAAACTAAAATAAAAGACACTCTAGAGTTCTGAGAGAGCTGATGTTGCCACCAAAACATACAGTCCAACTTTAAGTATTAAAGAAAATCAGATCTTACACCCCTTGTTAGGTTTGCATTTGGTATTTTTGATAAAAATAATTATAATTTTGTGAAGTGCATTTCCAAACAAGAGCTCCAAACTTTTATAAACATTTTGGCTACTATTCAAAAAAGAGTAGAAGCAGATAGGCAGTAGCCGTATTCTGAATAATAAATGTGAACCACAGCTACAAGCCTGCAATTAAAAGTCCAGAACTTTGAGTTCTTCTTCAGTGATTGGTTAATGTTATTTCTACATTCCACATGCTGTCATTCTACAGTGAGATGACGTAACAAAAGGAAATCAACAACTTGAGTTCCATCCATTTGGAAGGCGGTGTATTAGAGAATTTCTGCCTCTGTGAATTGTTTTCATAGAGTTGAAAAGAGCCAAATGTTTAGAATGTGGAGAGGGAAACTAAAGTCAAGATTTCAGGTGTGTAGCCAAAACTTCTTTCGGCTCTTAAGTAAGGAAATTCATTCTAGCATTTTCTCAAGGTTAAGATACATTTGTAAAATATATATCTTCTTTTATGTAAACCAAAATGAAGGAAATAGGCCAAAAGAAGAAAATAAAGGTTTGAAAAGTCATAGACTCTTTTTTCTTTTGGAAAACAATTCATCATATTAATTTGCTTTATTTGTCTTAGTATTGTTATCTTCAAGAACACAACTGAACAATACATTCATTCATTAGCAGTCAGTAAATATTTATGAACATGCAATGTGTTAGGCACTTTTCTAGCCCATATTCTCAAAACCAACAATTTAAGAAACTCTAATATTTTGAGTTTCTCCGTGTACAGCCTGTAAATGTACATTAGCAGGAAACTTTAATAATAATAAACAATAATAATAAAATAAGTTGGTTTTATAATAATAAAATTAACCAGAATCCAACTAACTAGAACCTGCTAGAATTTGTTTTCTTATTACTCTTTGAAAATAGAATCAAACTTGGCCAGGATATGAACTCTACCAGGAATCCAGAGAAACAAACAAACCAAAAAAAATCCAATTCTTCCTATTGTATGTGTCTTCAGGTCAATTACGATGAATCCAATATTATATGCTTTTAACCACAGGAATATACCTCTGAGGTGCCCCCAAAATTAAATATAGATTTGGAAGGCCTCTAAGCATCTGAGGCACGTTGTTTTACATCACCATTTTCAGGTAAGTAAGTGGACTAATACCCTTTAGAAAATAGTTTGTTCGCATTTTTAAACAACAAAGTTAAAATAAGATACTCAAGCCTCAGTTAAACAGAAAGTATGGTTAACCACAAGTTACTGCTCTTAAGAAAGACAAGTTGCTAAAACACATAGACTCTTCTAAATGTCACACAGATGAAGAAGTGCACTAAATACAGTAAATAAAAATACATATGGACATTTTAAAATATATGTTTTAAAATGCAATATTTTAAAATATAATTATATTCAACATTTATTGAATTCTAACTGTATTCAAGGCATCATGCTAACATGAATACAAAAAACATAATTATCACACCCTCAGTTATTTCAGTAGTTTAATCATCTTTTAGTTACGTATGCAGTTCATAATAAATGTTACTAGATGCTCTCTAGATGAATAACATTACATTTTTTAATTAAAAAAAATTCTTTTTAAAGTCCTGCCATTCAATAAGTTTAGCTTTTTTTCACAATCTTGTAGGTCGCAAACATTCCCTTATTCATGAAACACACTGTAAAAGTTTTATACGTTTTGCTAATTAAAACTAAATTTCAAAATGACCTTCCATCTGCCTCCTGTTCTATAAACTATCCCTTTTAGAAGTGTCATGCAGAGATCTAATTAAAGCATTACCAAGAAAAACACCTGGCTGTATTGTCTTAACATGTCATTTTCATATCATTATTTACTGTGGCATAAACAACAGGCACAAAAATAGGAACTGTTTTTACCCAAAGCGCAGCTCTCCCATCTCTCTCTACATGGTATAATGCCTCAAACATGTATACATATTTAATATTTTCCAAACAACCAGCAAAAGTCATTTTAAAAAATTAAATGATGAAAATGACTTACCCTCCGTAGTTCACAAAGAATTTTTTCAAAAAGTCTCAAAAATCAGGTTGATGTTCTCAAAGAGGAAATCTATGCCCAATGAAGCCACTCTTGTGTTGATTTTCTGGACACTTCTCTGATGGTGCAGGAATTTAAACTCTGCTGCAGCTCTTCATAGCCAATCAACCTCAGGCTGGGGGTGACTGACATCACAAGGTGTCACCGGGACCCCGGTACACCCACACTTCCTCCAGCTGGCAGAGGCACATTTTCCCTAAAAAGCTCTTGTGGTTCCCAAATGACTAGACTAGTTTCCATTAAATTGAAGATCTTCCCAAAACTTTGTTTTGATTTCTAAATATATGTCATTCACATTCAGGCAGTCTTATGAACAATGACAATGTCTTCTACCCACCGACAGATCCCAGCAGACCCAAGGATGGGAAAGGCAGAGGCAGGGGTGGGTAGAAAGTTTCCTGTTAATGTACATTTCCAGGTTGTACATGGAGAAAGCTACTAAAATACTAGAGTTCCTTAAATTGTTGGTTTTGAGAATATGGGCTTTTATTTCTTCCTTTTTCCTCTTTTAACAACCTCTACTACTCACCTCCTTTTCCTCTCATCTCCCCACCCCCATATACACACAAAGATCCCAAACTCCTACTAATCTAATAAAGCGTCCACTAAAGTACCCCCCTTAAGTAGCTATTGTGTTATTCAAGAAATTTAGATCTAACACTTAATCATTCCCCGTTTGCCACATTTTAATGATTCTTTGAAATCAGAATTGGATTAAGGGGAATACTAGTTGGGTAGCATCCAAGGAAACTAATCTTGAAGGGACTCTATGCCACCACTGAAAATGTAATGAAATGGATAAAATGATATTTACCAAAACATTTTCGAGGAAGTGTACTAAAAGTTTTAGGGAGCTGGAAATGGGTTTGGCAATTTCCCAAGAGCGTGTTCAAGTGACGGCAGGATGGCCACTGAACAAGAATTTAGAGAATATCAGCTGCTGGACCTTAATTTCCTTAAGAGTAGGGATGTTTGCTTGTTTATTGATCTATAATCAGTGCCCGGATACCTAGAACAGTTCTTAATAAGCACTCAGTACTCTTTGAATGACTGAGTGGATTGGCTTGAAAATTAGCCAAACTATTAACTTGATTACAGTATCTGCATAACTCACTGTAACTTTTAAAAAAATGCTTTAATTGTTAAAAGAAAATTGAGCTGATGCTCCTAACATGGATCTAGAAAATTAGACGGCCCAATTTATTCAGGCAACTAATGTCAGATATATGGATTATCAACATATTTAGTGTGAACTATAATATGCGGGGGAGGGTGGTGCAGACAATGAGGAAAGAGATGTCTATTTTCATTTAGGGTTGATTAGAAAGCCAAAGTCCATATGGTGAAGCTATAAATTCCCTGTGATTTGCTCTGGTTCTGAATTACACTCTCTGATGGTTTCATGGGTCTTAACCGAGATCTATGCTAGAAGAACCTTATAATCTTATGACAGAATTGGATTCTGGGCAGATTTGGGCAGATTGCATTACAAGACATTATTTTAGACTCTCTTCAAATCCCTACATAGATAACAAAATTGAAAACTGTGGATAACATTTACAATAAAACTAGGCATTTTTGTTATCTATTGCTATATCAAAAACCACTTCAATACTTTGCATTTTAAAACAACTACCATTTTCTTATCTCTCACAGCTAGCGTTGTAGTCATCTGAAGACTCAGTTGGGGCAGAACATTTCAGATGCCACTTTCATAGTTGTTACCTGAGAGCTCAGCTGGAGCTGTAATTCTGAGCACTTTAGTTCTTTACATGGCCTCTCCTTGGCTTGGCCTTCTCACAACCTGAAGGCTGGGGGCCAAGAGTTCCTAGAATATCATTTTTCCATATTCTGTTGGTCAATCAATCACAAGGAGATCTCAGATTCATAAGGAGAAATACTCTCTACCTTTTGGTGTCAGATCAGGATGCACATGTATAGGGAGCAGAGGAAACATTGAGGCAGTTTTTGATTAGTTACCACCACGTATGACAAGTTATATCCACTAACTCCAAGGTGACTAAGGACAAAGTCCACAACTGCCACAAGACCTAGAGAGTCTATGCAGGAGTGAGCAGAGGAAAGCAACAGGAAATCTGATGAACATGAGAACAGCAGAACCCAAAGCAGTCAAGAATTATTGCTGATGGGTGCCAATGGTTCATAGCACAGCTGAAGGATCTAGACCAGTCTAGCCCCTAAGGTTTCTGAGCCACTACAGCTGCTTTCTAAGACAGACTCACATAGAGGAGAAACTTCTGGGAGTGGAATAAAAATTGCACAGGATATAGACAATAGAGAAGACACAGATAAATATGGGAGAGGGGAATGGATCCAAGAAATCTTAGAAAGCTGCTATTTTTTTTTAACATAACATGAAAGCAACAGAAGAGGGAGCCGTGTGAAGTTTGAAAGTTACCCTGAACCACATTTCTTTCTAAAAGTACAGGAAAACCAATTTCATATAAAACAAACAGCAAAAAACTATGAAGGTTAAATCCCATAGGAGCAGAATAACAACCTGATAGACAAAGTATGCTTAAAAGACATAATTAAATAATAAATTAAAACCCTAAGCTTCTATTTTTAAAATAGTAAAGAAGTATCAAGAAAATGACACAATAGGTGAAAAGAATACATGGAAACTAGAATAATTCAGAAAATAAATATCAGGACTCAGGAAAATATTAGAATGAAAGAAAAAATTATTTTAGAAATGAAGACTAATCTAGAGGGAACACAAAAGAGAATAAATATAATAGGTAATTATTCAATGGAAGTAGAAGGCAAAAAAGAGGGAAATATTTTAAAGTTAAAAAATAAAGAAAAAGTATTTGGGAAAAAGTGAATTATATTAAAGATTGGCAAAGAACATCCAAATTGCAGATTATAGGAGGCCTAAAGAAGATAACAAAAGTGAGAGAACAGCAGAAGTACTAAAAAACAAATGAATAACAAACATATCATTGAAGGAAGTTTCCCTGAATTTAAAAAAAGAAGATTAAAAACTCTCATTTAAAGAGCATATCATGTACCTGAGAATATTGGCCCAAAATGACCAACAACAAAACATATTCTAATAAAATTACTGAACTTTGAAGATAACGTCCTTTGGGCTTCTAGGCAAAAGCAACAAGTGATTCATAAGGGAAGGGATATTAGATTATCATTAAGACTTTGACAGTAATGCTTCATGCCAGGAAAAATAGGGTAATATACCTAATGCATTCAAGATAAGAAAATGTGAAGTAAGGATTCTATAAGTCAGCAAACTGACTTTTAGTTATGAGAGGCTAAAGCAAACTGCTATCAACAGGCAAGAATTCAAGGAATATTATTTTCTCAAACCATTGCTGGGGAATCTACTAGATAAAGAGTTTCAGTCAACCAAAATAACTAGAGAGGCATTGTCGTAAGAACAGGTGATAAACATAAAACATATAGTTACTTGTAAAAATGTAATTAAGTGAGGCTAAACGGGAGACAGCACGGTATATAATAACTAAATACTTAGCATTGATACAGTGCAGCTTTTAAAAAAGTGGGGAGAACGGAGAGCATATATGCAAAAATAATTTCAACTGCTCTCAATAATTATACGAGTCATGGAAATATTGTTATTCTGAGAATGTTGTATGTATAATGTGGAATAAAGT
Source organism: Pan paniscus (assembly GCF_029289425.2). Taxonomy (NCBI): domain Eukaryota; kingdom Metazoa; phylum Chordata; class Mammalia; order Primates; family Hominidae; genus Pan; species Pan paniscus. Next base: position 85,653,957 of record NC_073252.2, on the reverse strand, counting down.
ATATTAGTAATTTTGAATTATTCTCTTTCTTTAACCAATGCATCCATGAGAATCAGGATTCTCAGTGTGAAAGAAAGGAGATACAAATTTGATACAAAAGAGTAAGAGCCCTTTGGGAGGCCGAGGCCGGCAGATACCTTGAGCCAGGAGTTCCAAACCAGCTTGGGCAACATGGTGAAACTTCATCTCTACAAACAGTACAAAAAAATTAGCTGGGCGTGGTGGCTCCCGCCTGTAGTCCCAGCTACTCAGGAGGCTGAGACAGGAGGATTGCTTGAGCCCAGGAAGTCAAGGCTGCAGTGAGCCATGATCACACCACTGCACTCCAGCCTGGGTGACAGAGTGAGACCCTGTCTCAAAAAAAAAGAGTAATGAACTCCATAATCCTATAATCCTGAATTTAAATGGAAAAGATTAAAATTTACTCAGGGATTATTATAAAGACACACTCACGCACACACACACATATCCCACATGTATATCTTAGCTCTGTCGCTATAGAGATCTAAAAACACAGTCATAGCTAGGACCCCTAGAACCCGGATTGTGATCTAGCATCTGGGGCCTGTTGGGAAATTGGTTGATCCCAGGTCTATGACCCAAAATATGCAAGATGAGTTTGGAACATATTGTCGTCCCAGATTCCAGGAAAGCTATCAAAGATTACTATGATTTTGTCAAAGGACTCGGGAGCCAACTCAAATAGGCCTCTACTGGCCAAAGATGGAGCAATGTAGTCTTTAAAATAGATAATTTTAAATCTCTGAGGTCATAATGATATTACAAAAATGAAATAGAATACTAATTGGTCACCTTGGGATGATAACAGGAAGCCACTTCATGACCTTGAAAACTTATAAGTAAGTGGAAAGAATGAGGTATTTGTGCAGACCTCTATGAACTAAACCAAATTAGACATGAGGGGAAGCTTATCTTTGTAAAAGAATTTTGTGATGATTAATTTTAGGTGTCAACTTGACTGGATTAAAGAATACCTAGAGAACTGGTAAAGCATTATTTCTGGGCATGTCTGTGAGGGTGTTTCTAGAGGAGCTTGTCATGTGAGTCTGTGGACTTGGTGAGAAGCATCTGCCCCTAGTATGGACAGGCAATATCCAGTCTGCTGGAGACCCCAATAGAACAAAAAAGGAAGCAGAAAAATGATTTCCTCTCTCTCTCCTGGAGCTGAGACATTCTTCTTCTCCTGCCCTTGGACATCACAACTCCAGCTTCTATGGCCTTTAGGCTCCAGGATTTATACCAGGCTACTCCTCCTGACACCCAGGTTCTCAGACCTTGGGCCTCAGACTGAGAGTTACACCATCAGCTTCCCATGTTCTGAGGCTTTCAGACTTGGACTGAGCCACACTACCCTCATCACGGGGTCTCCAGCTTGCAGGCTGCATGCTGTGGGACTTCTCAGCCTCCATAATCACATGAGCCAATTTCTCTAATAAGTCCCTTATCAATTAATATGATATATATATCCTATTTATACATATATATTTACATATCCTATTACATATATTTATATGTCTTATTTATATAGGATATATACACGGATGTATATGCACACATATATTCTATATAAATAGAATACATAAATAAATACACATATGATAGGATATATAAATACATATAAATAGGGTATCTGTATATAAATATATCCTATATATATAGGATATCTGTGTGTGTGTATATATCCTATAATATACACATGGAATATATATGGATATATACAGATACATACATGTATATACACATGGAATATATATGAATATATACAGATATATACATGTATATGTGTATATATATCTTATGTATATACTATATATATAGTGTATACCCATCCTATGTGTGTGTATATATATCCTATGTATATGTCTCTCTGGAGAACCCCTGACTCTATATACATAGCTGTGTATATGCATAGCTGTGTATACAGCTATGTATATAGAGTCGGGGTTCTCCAGAGAGACATATACAGGGGTATATCTATATATGTCTATGTTACTAGAGTATGTTTTGGTGTTGGTTATGTAATATTATTATGAACTCACAGATTTAAAATCATTTGATAGGTTTCAGTCTGTTGCAATTACTATCTGTCTTAAAGATTACATAGTTCCATCTTTGGCCAGTAGAGGCCTATTGGAGTTGGCTCCTGATATATATCTCTGTACATGTCTCTCTGGAGAACCTTAATACATATTCCAACTAATAAATTAAAGAGCCAGGCATGATGGCTCACACCTGTAATCCTAGCACTTTGGAAGGCCGAGGCGGGCGGATCACGAGGTCAGGAGTTTGAGACCAGCCTGGCCAATATAGTGAAACCCCGTCTCCACTAAAAATTCAAAAAAGTGGCTGGGTGTGGTGGCAGGCGCCTGTAATCCCAGCTACTTGGGATGCTGAGGCAGGAGAATCACTTGAACCCGGGAGGCAGAGGTTGCAGTGAGCTGAGAACACGCCATTGCACTCCAGCCCGGGTGACGGTGTGAGATTCCATCTCAATTAATAAATAGAAAATGACATAAGTCACCATTTTACAACTCCCAGTGAATTTATCCAGGCATTGCAAATCAATGTCTAGTTAGCTCATGAAAAGAAAGACAACCAGACTATGTGGTTCCTGGTGAAAGAACACAATATCACCTATAGTCTGTTAAAGGGATCAAATTCATTGTGATCAAACTTCTGGGTCCAGCCATCAAGTTTCAGGAAATACAAATAGCAGGACGATTTTGAGTTGCATTACATATGTAATCAGTAACATTTAGACTGTGGGAAACTCGACAATTCAAACACCCCAGGTTCTTCGTCAGATAAATTATTAGGAAAAAAAAAAAGAAAAAAACGAAGTATAGTTTAAAAGATTTTGAGACTTAAAATACACAGCAATCTTTTTTCAATGGGCAAGACTAAATTATAGTGTCAAGGTCACACACTTGGGTAATAATACTTTAAAAAGAAAGTCCAGGAAATGATTTCTATAAAATTCAGGATGGTTGTTACTTCTTAGAAGAAGGTGTTTCATTGAGATAGAGCAAGAGAGGAACTCCGGGGTGAGTTCTCGACCTCTGTCTCTCGACCTGAGTGGTGATTTCAAGCATATCTTTCATATAATAACTCACTAAGCTACAGATTCATCTTGTGGAGCTTTCTGTATCTGAGGTTATTTTACAATAAAAGTTTTAAAATATATTTAAATCCCTGTGTTTATGCCTGTTTTAGAGACAGGATCTTGGTCTATTGCCCAGGCTGGAGTGCAGTGTCACAATCACAGCTTACTGCAGCCTCGACCTCCTAGGCTCAGGTGATTCTCCCACCTCAGCTTCCTGAGTACCTGGGGCTACAGGTGTGCTCCACCACACCCGGCTAATTTTTTATTTTTTGTAGAGATGGGGGCTGGTCTTGAACTCCTGGGCTTAAGTGGTCCTCCTGCCTCAGCCTCCCAAAGTGTTGAGATTACAAGTGTGAACCACCGTACCTGGCCAGTTTATTCATTCTTAATGATACCAAAAACAAAACAACGCACAGACACACACACACACACACACACACACACACACACAAATCTCCCAACATTAAGAATATTAAAGAACCAATTCATTATTTTTGAACTTTACCTAAATAAAAATAAGCATTTATCCTATCTTTCCTTTATAAATTATACCACTGGGTAACAAATGAGAAGTTTTTCTTTATAGACATAATGAAGAAGGAATGATAAAATTAGAATATCATCATTTTGCAAACCCAAACCGAACTGCAAACTCAGTAAAATCCAGACGGAGAAAATCTATAGGACAAACAACTTTGTTTCTTCAACAAATAAGTTGCAAGTAAGAGAGCAAGAAAAGAAAGTAAAACCTACAGATTAAAATAGAACTGAGAGACACAGCAATCACTTATGTGAATTTTATTTGTCTTCTAATTCCAAAAAAAAAAGCTGAAAGAGAGGACAGTTACAAAACAATTGGAAATGTAAACACTGACATGAAATATGATGATTTTAAAGAATTATTTTTATTTTTAGCATGATAACGGTATTGTGACATTTATTAAAGAGTACTTAGCTTTTTTTTCCTACTTTTATTTTCAATTCAGGGATGTATGTGCAAATTTGTTACATGGGTACATTGCATGACGCTGAGGTTTGGGGTACAAATGGTTCCGTCACTCAGGTACTGACCATAGTTCCCAATAGTTAGTTTTTCTATTTTTCTTTTTTATTATTATAGTTTAAGTTCTGGGGTACATGTGCAGAACGTGCAGGTTTGTTATATAGGTATACATGTGCCATGGTGGTTTGCGGCACCCAGCAACCCGTCATCTGGATTTTAAGCCCCACATGCATTAGCTATTTGTCCTAATGCTATCCCTCCCTTTGGCCCCCACCCCCCAACAGGCCCCAGTGTGTGATGTTCCCATCTCTGTGTCCATGTGTTCTCACTGTTCAACTCCCACTTTTGGGTGAGAGTATGCAGTGTTTGGTTTTCTCTTCCTGTGTTACTTTGTTACGTGGATGAAGGTTTCCAGCTTCATCCATGTCCCTGCAAGGGGACATGAACTCATTCTTTTTTATGGCTGGATAGTATTCCGTGGTATACATGTGCCATATTTTCTTTATCCAGTCTATCATTGATGGGCATTTGGGTTGGTTCCAAGTCTTTGCTATTGTAAACAGTGCTGCAATAAACATACGTGGGCATGTGTCTTTATAGTAGATTGATTTATACTCCTTTGGGTATATACCCAGTAATGGGATTGCTGGATCAAGTGGTATTTCTGGTTCTAGATCCTTGAGGAATTGCCACACTGTACTCCACAATGGTTGAATTAATTTACACTCCCACTAACAGTGTAAAAGCATTCCTATTTCTCCACTTCCTCTCCAGCATCTGTTGTTTTCTGACTTTTTAATGATTGCCATTCTAACTGGCATGAGATGGTATCTCATTGTGGTTTTGTTTTGCATTTCTCTAATGACGAGTGATGATGAGCTTTTTTTCATATGTTTACTGGCCACATAAATGTCTTCTTTTGAGAAGTGTCTGTTCGTATCCTTTGCCCACTTTTGATGGGGTTATTTTTTTCATGTAAATTTGTTTAAGTTCCTTGTAGATTCTGGATATTAGACCTTTGTCAGATGGATAGATTGCAAAAATTTTCTCCCTTTCTGTAGGTTGCATGTTCACTCTGATGATAGTTTCTTTTGCTGTACAGAAGTTCTTTATTTTAATTAGAGCCCATTTGTCAATTTCAGCTTTTGTTGCCATTGTTTTTGGTGTTTTAGTCATGAAGTCTTTGCCCATGCTTATGTCCTGAATGGTATTGCCTTGGTTTTCTTCTAGGGATTTTATGGTTTTAGGTCTTACATTTAAGTCTTTAATTATCTTGAGTTAATTTTTGTATAAGATGTAAGGAAGGGGTCCAGTTTCTGTTTTCTGTATGTGGCTAGCCAGTTTTCCCAACACTATTTATTAAATAGGGAATCTTTTCCCCATTTCTTGTTTTTGTCAGGTTTGTCAAAGATCAAATGGTTGCAGATGTGTGGTGTTATTTCTGAGGACTCTGTTCTGTTCCACTGGTCTATATATCTGTTTTGATACCAGTACCATGCTGTGTTGGTTACTGTAGCCTTGTAGTATAGTTTGAAGTCAGGTAGTGTGATGCCTCCAGCTTTGTTCTTTTTGCCTAGGATTGTCTTGGCTATACTGGCTCTTTTTGGGTTCCATATGAAATTTAAAGTAGCTTTTTTCTAATTCTGTGAAGAAAGTCAATAGTAGCTTGATGGCAATAGCACTGAATCTATAAATTACTTTGGGCAGTATGGCCATTTTCATGATATTGATTCTTCCTATCCATAAGCATGGAATGTTTTCCATTTGTTAGTGTCTTCTCTTACTTCCTTGAGCAGTGGTTTGTAGTTCTCCTTAAAGAGGTCCTTCATATCCCTTGTAAGTTGTATTCCTAGGTATTTTATTCTCTTTATAGCAATTGTGAATGGGAATTCACCCATGATTTGGCTCTCTGTTTGTCTATTATTGGTGTATAGGAATGCTTGTGATTTTTGCACATTGTTTTTGTATAGTGAGACTTCACTGAAGTTGCTTATCAGCTTCAGGGGGTTTGAGGCTGACACAATGGGTTTTTCTAAATATACGACAAATTGACTTCCTCTCTTCCTATTTGAATACCATTTATTTCTTTCTCTTGCCTGATTGCCCTGGCCAGAACTTCCAATACTATGTTGAATACAAGTGGTAAGAGGGGGCATCCTTTTCTTGTGCCAGTTTTCAAAGGGAATGTTTCCGTCTTTGGCCCATTCAGTATGATATTGGCTATGGGTTTGTCATAAATAGCTCTTATTACTTTGAGATATGTTCCATCAATATCTAGTTTATTGAGTGTTTTCAGCATGAAGGGGCATTGAATTTTGTCAAAGGCCTTTTCTGCATCTAGTGAGATAATCATGTGGTTTTTGTCATTGGTTTGGTTTATGTGATGGATTACATTTATTGATTTTCATATGTTGAACCAGCCTTGCATCCCAGGGATGAAGCTAACTTGGTCGTGGTGGATAAGCTTTTTGATGTGCTGCTGGATTCAGTTTGCCAGTATTTTATTGAGGAGTTTCACATTGATGTTCATCAGGGACATAGGCCTGAAGTTTTCTTTTTTTATTGTGTCTCTGCCAGGTTTTGGAATTAGGGTGATGCTGGCCTCAAAATGAGTTAGGGAGGAGTCCCTCTTTCTCGGTTATTTGAAATAGTTTCAGAAGGAATGGTACCAGCTGCTCTTTGTACCTCTGGTAGAATTCAGCTGTGAATCCATCTGGTCCTGGGCTTTTTTGGTTGGTAGGCTACTAATTACTGCCTCAATTTCAGAACTTGTTATTGGTCTATTCAGGGATTTGACTTCTTCCTGGTTTAGTCTTGGGAGGGTGTATGTATCCAGGAATTTGTCCATTTCTTCTAGATCTTCTAATTTATTTTCATAGAAGTGTTTATAGTATTCTCTGATGGTAGTTGGTATTTCTGTGGGATCAGTGGTGATATCCCCTTTATCATTTTTTATTGTGTCTATTTGATTCTTCTCTCTTTTCTTCCTTATTAGTCTGCCTAGCAGTCTATCTAGTCTGTTAATCTTTTCAAAAAACCAGCTCCTAGGTTCGTTGATTTTTTGAAGGGGTTTTCAATGTCTCTATCTCTTTCAGTTCTGCTCTGATCTTAGTTATTTCTTGTCTTCTACTAGCTTTTACATTTGTTTGCTCTTGCTTCTCTAGTTCTTTTAATTGTGATGTTAAGGAGTTGATTTTAGATCTTTCCTGCTTTCTCCTATGGGTATTTAGTGCTATAAATTTCCCTCTAAACACTGCTTTAGCTGTGTCCCAGAGATTCTGGCCCATTGTGTCTTCATTCTTACTGGTTTCAAATAACTTCTTTATTTCTGCCTTAATTTCATTATTTATGCAATAGTCATTCAGGAGCAGGTTGTTCAGTTTCCATTTGTTGTGCAGTTTTGAGTGAGTTTCTTCTAATCCTGAGTTCTAATTTGATTGCACTGTGGTCTGAGAGACTGTCATGATTTCTGTTCTTTTGCATTTGCTGAGGAGTGTTTTACTTCCAATTATGTGGTTAATTTTAGAATAAGTGCTATGAGCTGAGAAGAATGTATATTCTGTGGATTTGGGTTGGAGATTTCTGTAGATGTCTATTAAGTCCTCTTGGTCCAGAGCTGAGTTCAAGTCCTGAATATCCTTGTTAATTTTCTCTCTCATTGATCTTTCTAATATTGACAGTTGGGTGTTAAAGTCTCCTACTATTATTGTGTGGGAGTCTAAGTCTCTTTGTAGGTCTCTAAGAACTTGCTTTATGAATCTGGTTGCTCCTGTATTGGGTGCATATATATTTAGGATAGTTAGCTCTTCTTGTTGCATTGGTCCCTTTACCATTATGTTATGCCCTTCTTTGTCTTTTCTTATCTTTGTTGGTTTAAAGTCAGTTTTATCAGAGACTAGGATTGAAACCCCTGCTTTTTTTTCCTTACATTTTCTTGGTAAATATTCCTCCATCCCTTTATTTTGAGCCTATGTGTGTCTTTGCACGTGAGATGGGTCTCCTGAATACAGCACACCGATAGGTCTTGAATCTTTATCCAATTTGCCAGTCTGTGTCTTTTAATTGGGGCATTTAGCCCATTTACCTTTAAGGTTAATATTGTTATATGTGAATTTGATCCTGTCATTATGATTCTAGCTGTTCATTTTGCACATTTGTTGATGCAGTATCTTCACAGTGTCATTGGTCTTTACATTTTAGTATGTTTTTGCAGTGGCTGGTACTGGTTTTTCCTTTCCATATTTAGTGCTTCCTTCAGGAGCTCTTGTAAAGTAGGCCTGGTGGTGACAAAATCTCTCAGCATTTGCTTGTCTGTAAAGGATTTTATTTCTCCTTCACTAATGAAGCTTTGTTTGGCTGGATATGAAATTCTGGGTTGAAAATTCTTTTCTTAAAAATGTTGAACCAACATGACACATGTATACATATGTAACAAACCTGCACATTGTGCACATGTACCCTAAAACTTAATAATAATAATAATAAATTATTATTATTAAACTTAAAGAATAATAATAATAAAATTTTTAAAAAAAGAATGTTGAATATTGCCCCCACTCTCTTCTGGCTTGTAGGGTTTCTGCAGACAGATTTACTGTTAGTCTGAAGGGCTTCCCTTTGTAGGTAACCTGACCTTTCTCTCTGACTTCCCTTAACATTTTTCCTTCATTTCAGCCATGGCGAACCTGACAATTATGTGTCTTGGGGTTGCTCTTCTCAAGGAGTATGTTTGTGGTGTTCTCTCTATTTCCTGAATTTGAATGTTGGTCTGTCTTGCTAGGTTGGGGAAGTTCTCCTGGATAATATCCTGAAGTGTGTTTTCCAACTTGGTTCCATTCTCCCTGTCACTTTCAGGTACACGAATCAAGCATGGGTTTAGTCTTTTCAATAGTCCTGTATTTCTTGGAGTCTTTGTTCATTCCTTTTCATTCTTTTTCTTCTAATCTTCACTCTTTATTTCATTAAGTTGATCTTCAATCTCTGATATCCTTTCTTCCACTTTATCGATTTGGCTATTGATACTTGTATATGCTTCATAAAGTTCTTGTGCTGTGTTTTTCAGCTCCATCAGGTCATTTATGTCTTCTCTAAACTGGTTATTCCAGTTAGCAATTCCTCTAACCTTTTCTCAAGGTTCTTAGCTTCCTTGCATTGGGTTAGAACATGCTCCTTTAGCTCAGAGGACTTTGTTATTACCCACCTTCTGAAGTCTACTTCTGTCAATTCATCATACTCATTCTCCATCTAGTTTTGTTCCCTTGCTGCTGAGGAGTTGTGATCCTTTGGAGGAGAAGGGGCATTCTGGTTTTGGAATTTTCAGCCTTTTCGCACTGGCTGTTTCTCGTCTTTGTGGATTTATCTATCTTTGATCTTTGATGCTGTTGATTGGATGGGGTTTTTGCGTGGCCATCCTTTTTGTTGATGTTGAAGCTATTCCTTTCTGTTTGTTAGTTTTCCTTGTAACAATCAGGCCCCTCTGCTGCAGGTTTGCTGGAGTTTGCTGGAGGTCCACTCCAGGCCCTGTTTGCCTGGGTGTCACCAGGGGAGGCTGCAGAACAGCAAAGATTGCTTTCTGCTTCTTCCTCTGGAAGCTTCGTCCCAGAGGGGCACCCACCAGATGCCAGCTGGAGTTCTTCTGTATGAGGTGCCTGTTGACCCCTGCTGGGAAGTGTCTCCCAGTCAGGAGGCACGGGGGTCAGGGACCCACTTGAGGAAGCAGTCTGTCCCTTAACAGAGCTTGAGCGCTGTGCTGGGAGATCTGCTGCTTTCTTGAGAGCCAGCAGGCAGGAACATTTAAGTCTGCTGAAGCTGCACCCACAGTCGCCCCTTCCCCCAGGTGCTCTGTCCCAGGAAGATGGGAGTGTTATCTATAAGCCTCTGACTGGGGCTGCTGCTTTTCTTTCAGAGATGCCCAGAGAGGTGGAATCTGGAGAGGCAGTCTGGCTACAGCGGCTTTGCTGCACTGTGGTGGGCTCTGCCCAGTCTGAAGTTCCTAGCGGCTTTGTTTACACTGTGAGGGGAAAACTGCCTACTCAAGCCTCAGTAATGGCAGACACCCCTCCCCCCACCAACCTCCGGCGTCCCAGGTCGACCTTAGCTTCCTGGGCTCTGTGGGGGTGAGACCCACTGAACAAGACCACTTGACTCCCTGGCTTCAGCCACCTTTTAAGGGGAGTGAACGTTTCTCTCTCGCTGGGGTTCCAGGTGTCACTGGGGTGCAAAAAAAAAAAACCAAAAAAACAAAAAAAACTCCTGCAGCTAGCTCAGTGTCTGCCCAAACGGCCTCCCAGTTTGTGCTTGAAACCCAGGGCCCTGGTGGCCTAGGCACTCGAGGGAATCTCTTGGTCTACAGGTTGCAAAAACCACGGGGAAAGCATAGTATCTGAGCTGGATAACATCTTCCCTCATGGCACAGTCTCTCATGGCTTCCCTTTGCTAAGGGAGAGAATTCCCAGGCCCCTTACACTTCTCAGGTGAGGTGATGCCCCACCCTGCTCGGTTTGCCCTCCATGGGCTGCACCCACTGTCTAAGCAGTCCCAGTGAGATGAACCAGGGGATCTGGCAAGATGGCCAAATAGGAACTGCTCCAGTCTGCAGCTCCCAGCAAGACCAATACAGAAGGCAGGTGATTTCTGCGTTTCCAACTGAAGAATCCTTAACTTTAAGAGACTGATATGCTATGCTGTCTGGAATTTGCTTCAAAATAAATGGGAGTGTATAATTGGGTAGGGAAATAGATAAAACTGATTTGGTTATGGATTGATCACTTCTGACACTAGGTATGAATAATAATGGTTTATTATGCCATTTTCTCTAATTTTGTGTATTTTAAAATTTTTCCATAAAAAGAAGCTAAGGATAAAATATTATGTCAGATACTTAACCAGGTCTTCAGTATCAATAGAGTCATCAAATGTTATACAGTCTGACAGCGCTAATATATGATCCAGCAATTCCACTGCTAACTATATACTGAAAAAAAGGAAATCAGGTTATTAAAGAGATATCTGCACTCTCATGTTTATTGCAACCCTATTCACAATAGCCAAGATTTAGAAGCAACTTAAGTGTCCATCAACAGATGGATGAATAAAGAAAATGTGGTACATATACACAATGAAGTACTATTCAGCCATAAAAAAGAAAAAGAATGAGATCATCATTAGCAACAACATGGATGGAACTGGGGAATGTTATATTAAGTGAAATAAGCCAGGCACAGAAAGACAAACTTCACATGTTCTCACTTATTTGTGGGAGCCCAAAGTTAAAACAATTGAACTCACAGAGATAGAGAGTAGAAAGACAGTTACCAGAGGCTGGGAGGGGTAGTGAGGAGATGGACGCAAGGGGAAGTGAGGATTGTTAGTGAGTACAAAAAAATAGTTAGAAAGAATGAATAAAACCTAGTATTCGATAGCACAGTAGGGTGACTATAGTCAATAATAATTTAATTGTACATTTTAAGATAACTAAAAGAGTATAATTAGTTTGTTTGTAATACAAAGGATAAATACTTGAGGGGATGGATACTCAATTTACTCTAATGTAACTATTACACATTGTATGCCTATATCAAAAATATCCTCTATACATCATAAATAGATATACCTACTATGTACCCCAAAAAATTAAAAATTAAAAACTATAAAAAGGCCTGGCTCACACCTGTAATCCCAGCACTTTGAGGGAATGAGGCAGGAGGATCATCTGAGCCTAGGAGTTCAAGACCAGCCTTGGCAACATAGCAAGATCTCATCTCTACTAAAAATTTAAAAAATGAGCCAAGTATTGGTGGCGTGCACCTGTAGTCCCAGCTACTTGGGAGCTGAGGCAGGAAGATTGCATGAGCCCATGAGGTCAAGGCTACAGTGAGCTGTGATCTTGCTTGGGGGCACTCCAACCTGGGTGACAGAGCATGACCCTGTCTCAAAAAATTTTTTTTAATTTTAAATAGACAATCTGGAGAATCAATTCATATATTTCATAATATCAGTATGAAACCTGGATGTATTTCTTACAAATAAAAGGTAATTTTATATAACTATAAAATTGTAAGTCTATACAACTTAAGTATATAAAATTCAGATGGATTAATTTATTTTTATTGTATATAAATTATATTCATGAAAAAGCAAATTCAATACACAATAATGAGCATTACATAAGATGCATTCAATAAAAATGTACATAAATATAATTAAGAGTTAATTACAATTATAATTTCTTCCTTATTTATGTGAGATTATAGCTTTGAATTTAAATGGATGGAAAATAGGACTCATCGAACCACTCAGTAACCTTCAGTAGGCAATACTCTCACAAATCAGTGTCTCAGTTTTATGTTAAACCACATGGAACTTGGATAAATCAAGGATTTTTCTAGAGGGAAAAACCAAAACAATTATCTTTTTCAAATTTTATACTTGTGTATCCATTCAAATGTCTACTCCACAGTTGAATTTTGTGCTTTCCTTGGGTTAGGAACTGTTCCAGGCACCAGTGATAGACACAGCCTCTCTACTTTATATTCACATTCGAAGAATAGAAACACGTATGCAAAATATTTGTACAATATAACCTCATATCTTACAAAAATTAATAGGATATGAGAGAGAATGTAATTCCTTAATCCATGCATATACATTTTATAAGAACTGTGACACCATATTATTTGTATGAATTTAAAACACACAGGACAATAGAGTTTTCTAAGATACACGTGTATCTAAAGATAAACCAAAATATCAGAGTTCAGCTGTTTGTGGGATATGGGGAAAACAGCAAGGGTGTGGGGATGGAAGCTAAAAGGAAAAAAAAAATGAAATAATAGCATGTCAAAAACTAAAGATAATTAGTTACTCAATTACCTGCTACCTGAGGCAAAATGGTGGTGGATAAGGTGGAATGTGTGAAGGGAGGAAAAAGGGAAAGCCCGTCTAGAAGTATTACCGATCACTTCCACTCACACTCCATTGATGATCATTGTGACATGGGCATATTTGAGTGCAAGGAGGAGGGGAAGGAGTCCTGAGCCCAGCAAAGTATCTCCTAGAGACAACATTCCATATTTTACAATAAAGAGCACATGTTTGGCAGAAAGCAGATTTTCTGCTTAGCTGCCAAAAGCTGCTGAGCTTAAGACCATGTTTAAAGATTTATAGTAAAAGGAATTTGCCAACCAGCAGACCCAATTCAAATGAAGTGAAGTAATTTGCTATTATTGGTACCTTGCATGGATTTTCTCATTTAATGCCTATGTTAACCCTGTGAAATAGGTATTGTCATATCCAAAACTTAAAATGAGGAAACTGAAATGCCAAGAGGTTGTCTAACTTGCCCAATGTCACAGAGTCAGCAAGTCAAAGAGCCAGGCATTCCAAATATTATATTTTTGACGTCTGTATGTTCTCCAGGCTCCAGGAGACACATGCAAGCTCTTTAAGCGGTCTCCTTAATACCTTTCTTACTTGGTTTATGACGAAGAGAAAGCAATCCTCCCCTTATCCCACATTACGTTATGAATGGAGACTGGGAGTGATACAAGAACATTCCAAACCTATCTGAAGGAATCTCTTTTTCTCTCCTCTTTTCTCTCTCCGCACCCCCCCACCACCTGTTCCCCTTCATAAGCTGAAGGTAAATGATCACTAATACTTGTTTCATAGTCTCCTTCTCACCTATTTAGGGTATTGGGAAACTATTATATTGGCCACTTGTGTCATGTTCTCAGCCTTTGGAACCTCATTTAGCATTCTGCTTATTTTCTATTTTCACCACTGGACTCTAAACCTCCTTGGAGGTAGTCTAGTCCAACAGGCAATTGTCAAAAGAATACTGTGTTAGGCATTGTGGTGGGGGTCAGAGCATGGAGATATAAGAAGAATGAGTCATAGGCTAGGCTCTGAAGTTGTTGTCATTCTAGAGCAGCTTGTCCAGAAGAGCTTTCTGAGATGACGAGGTGTTCTGTATCTGCATGTTTCAATGTAGTAGCCAGTAGCCATTGGCAAAACTCACACAATAGTATTTCAGAACACATATTTAGGTGCATATTTATATATTAAGTAAAAGATATGCAAGGAAGTGATTGCCACAGTCAGGCTAAGTTGTCTCTGGGGGAGGGTTATGGAGTTGCTTTGGAGAGGCAGCAGTATTATTTTTCATAACGTGCATGGTGGTTACACAAGCATTTGTTTTAAATGTTTGTTAAGGTTGGATTATATTTAATAGTGAAAAGTCTTTAAGATGAATATTGTTTTCAAAAAATTAATACTGAATATGATAGTTAAGATCAGCTCTTCTACAGGCTCATAATGTAATTTCACCATTTTTATGGGCATCACTTTGGTTGGTTTTTCTAATCTTAAGTAAGCAAGTGTTTGTAATGTTTTTATGTCAGAATGCATTTGATTTTTTAAAATGTTTGTCTCTTTTCCATGAAGGTAGTTTAATTAATTCTTTGTCTTAGGATTTGGAAGTGGATAAAACTGGTTTTTTAAAAATGTTTTTATTTGTAAGAACAGTTGAAAGTTGCAGCTATTTGGAGACTATTTTTGAATTTACAACACCACAGCTTGGTTATTTGAAAAAGGTTGATTTCACTCTGCCACAAAAATTGATTCTTTTCCAATCTGGAGACCTCAAGATGTTCTGATTTTGGAGAAAATTGCTAGTAGAATAAAAATGGCTAACACTGAGAACACTATGTCCCACATTTTTCTTTGCCAACTTTAAATAATGCTTAGAATAGATTACACATCAGTTCTCCAACATTTTCTCCTTGAGACTTCCTTCCTACCACCCTTCATGGTCAATAAAAGGATTCCAGAAGAGTCAATTCTTAATTAGCAAAAGGAAAAAGATTGGTCTAGAAAAGAGTAGCTTACTCTGAAGATAAGTCATCTGTCAGTGGCAAACCAGTCCAACCTCGATAAAGATGTGTGAAAACCTTCCATTGACATAATTTAATAAGACAGTAAAGCAATGCCATCAAAGCATCTCAACATGAAATATCAGCCAAATAGTTGTTGGTTCTGGATACAGACAAACTTGGTAGGGCGTATTTTCTTCCAAATGCTTCCTTACTTTTACTCACGGCATTTTTTTTTTAAGAGACAGAGCCTCACTCTGTTACCCAGGCTGGAATGCCGTGGCATGATTATAGCTCACTGCAGCCTCCAACTCCTGGGCTCAAGCAATCCTCCAAGCTCAGCCTTTTGAGTAGCTGGGGACTCAACATGTTGCCCAGGCTGGTCTCAAACTCCTGCCCTCAAGCACTCCTCCCCGTTTGGCCTCCCAAAGTGCTGAAATTACAGGCATGAGTCACTGCACCTAGCCCTTATTCATGGCCTTTTTTTTTTTAACCAATTAGGATTTTTCACTTTGCTGTTAAAGTATGTAATTTTGGCAAACCAGATTATACATACATTTCTATAAATTTATATATGTATAAAAATATTCATCTAATGCACCATCATGTCAAAAGATAATAAGAAAGGTGAAGCTGAAATAGATTTGTGACTTCTCCAGTAGTCAATTACATCAATGGTGTTTTGCCACTCTAGGTTAACCAAATTTGATGAGCAGAAGCATAATAATCACTGATACCTTTGACAATGGTAATTATTACTATTATTATTATTATTGCATTTTTAGTAGAGAGGGGGTTTCATCACAGTGGTCAGGCTGGTCTTGAACTCCTGACCTCAGGTGATCCACTTGCCTCGGCCTCCCAAAGTCCTGGAATTGCAGGCGTGAGCCACCATGCCCAGCCCAACAACAGTAATTATTATGAAGACAGGTAAACATTTCACTTAGATATGCATTAAGCTTCATATCGTATTATCACGTTTGCAGTCCTTGGTTTGATTGGTATGTTTAAGAATCCACATGACATCCTGGCTAACACGGTGAAACCCCGTCTCTACTAAAAATACAAAAAATTAGCCGGGCGTGGTAGCGGGCGCCTGTAGTCCCAGCTACTCGGGAGGCTGAGGCAGGAGAATGGCGTGAACCCGGGAGGCGGAGCTTGCAGTGAGCCGAGATCGCGCCACTGCACTCCAGCCTGGGCGACAGAGCGAGACTCCGTCTCAAAAAAAAAAAAAAAAAAAAAAAAAAGAATCCACATGAACCAATTTAGAGTTGTCCTCTTTAAACACAGCCGTGAAAACTGGTAACCTTCTCAAAGCATTCTTACATTCCCATTAATTGTAAGACCAAAAAAAGTTTCTCCTTTCTTAGTAATAGAATATCTACATATCTACTAGGTTACTCTTCTGAGTACATAAAATTACATACATAAATATCAACTGAAATCTATGTGCTCATTTTAGTATATTTTCTAATCTTATTTTCAACAATCTAATATATTGCTATTTCTTCACTAATGCTTTTTTTGTTTGTTTGTTTGTTTGAGACAGGGTCTCACTCTGTCACTCAGGCTGGAGTGCAGTGGCACAATCTCAGCTCACTGCAACTTCACCTCCTGGGTTCAAGCAATCTTCCCACCTCAGCCTCCTGAGTAGCTGGGACTACAGGTACATGCCACCACGCCTGGCTAATTTTTGTATTTTTTTGTAGAGGGGAGGTTTCACCATGTTGACCAGGCTGGTCTTGAACTCCTGGACTAAGTGATCTGCCTGCGTCGGCCTCCCAAACTGCTGGGATTACAGGCATGAACCACTGCGCCTGGCCTGCTAATGCTTTTAACTTTTTTGTTGTTTGTTTGTTTGTTTGTTTGTTTGTTTGTTTGTTTTTTGAGATGGAGTCTCGCTCTGTCGCCAGGCTGGAGTGCAGTGGCGCAATCTTGGCTCACTGCAACCTCCGCCTCCCAGATTCAAGTGATTCTCCTGCCTAAGCCTCCCAGGTAGCTGGGACTACAGGCACATGCCACCACAACTGGCTAATTTTTGTATTTTTAGTAGAAACAGGGTTTCACCATGATGGCCAGGATGGTCTCGATCTGTTTTAACTTTTTAAAATTTTGCAATTTCTTCTTCCACTCCTTAACCTCTTTGTCTCTTCTTTCTCTAGGTACTTGTTAATTATCATCAGGGTCAGACAGAATCCTTGTAGGCATTTTGAAAAAAGATAACATTTCCTTCCTTGAATAATTTAAAGGAATGAATAGGTTTGTCCAAGATCATGTTTATTATTACTTTAGGTCAAAATATTTGAAATTGCTGGGTTTTTTTAAATTAAATTTTTAAAAAACCAAAACCCATTGAAATGTAGCAACGAGCATTGCCCTACATTATTTTTTTCTTAGCTCCGTATCTCATCTTCTTTTTCATAATATCTCTATGAATCTTATGAAACTTATGCTCCAGGCATACTGGTTTAGTCATTGTACCCCCAATACATTCTGCTTTTAATCAATGGTTCACCTCACTCAGAATGCCCTCCTTGCTACCTATCAATAACCTACACATCTTTTATTTATTTATTTATTTATATTTTATATATATATATTATTATTATTATTATTTTTTTTTAGACAGAAGTCTTGCTCTTGTTGCCCAGGCTGGAGTGCAATGGTGCGATCTCGGCTCACTGCAACCTCTGCCTCCGAGGTTCAAGCGATTCTCCTGCCTCAGCCTCCCAAGTAGCTGGGATTACAGGCACCTGCCACCACACCTGGCTATTTTTGTGTTTTTAGTAGAGATGGGGTTTCACCATGTTGGCCAGGCTGGTCTTGAACTCTTGACCTCAGGTGATCCACCTGCCTCAGCCTCCCAAAGTGCTGGGATTACAGGCGTGAGCCACTGCACCCGGCCATAACCTACACATCTTTTAAAGCCCCCTTCAAATACAATAGTGAAGATAGTCTTCTTCCTGACAACTCATAAGCACTTCTTCCCGCACTCTTTATGTTATTCAGTATTTAACATGAATTTATTGATCAAATTAGTTTCCAGGCACTGTACTGACGATCCAAGGAAGAATAAGACACACTGTCTGCTCTTCAGGAATTTAAAATCTGATGAGCGACACAGGCACGTAGATGTCTCTCACATGTCTGAAAGAGAGCAGATTAGCTCTCTGGCATCTTCTTATAAGGGCACTAATCCCATTCATGAGGGCTCCACTCTCATGACCTACTTACCTTCCACAGGCTCCACCTCTTAACACCATCACATTAGGGGTTCGAATTTCAACAAATGAATGGGGGGGAGTGGGACAAATATTCAGCACATGACACTATCCCAAAACCTAGTGACTTGAAACCTCAATTTATTATTATTATTATTATTATTATCTTTTGAACTTCTACGGGTCAACTACAGATTCAGCTGAGTGGTTTACAACTGAGGTCTCTCATGTGTTTGCTCTCAGATGTTGGCTAGGACAGGAATCATCTGAAACCTTCTTCAGTCACATTTCTGGTGACTACAGAGATAGCAAGAATAGCTGAGGGCTGGACATCCAAGGTATCTCCCTAACAGGATGGCAGCAGAAAGTTAGCTGGATTTCTTACTTGACATATGAGAACTCTAAGAGACAAATACAGAGGCCTAAGACACAGATGGATCAGCCTTAGACAGATGCAGAAACCATCTGCACCTCAGAAAGAGGAAAGAATGGGTACAGATGAATATAACTTTTAGGGTAAGGGAGAATGAAATGATTAAAATATCAATCCCAAAATTGTTCTGTAGTATAGATTCCCTCGGTGGCCGGTAACTAACGCAGGGCAAAAAAGATTCCATGATCAGATTTATTTGGGAACTTCTCAGTTTAAAAAAGTCAATGAGCTTCTTAACTATGGAGATTTTCAGAGCCTGTTATGAGCTAATAATACTTACTGGTAATCTCCAGAGTCCCCCTTTCTATTGAACATTCTTCAGAATGGGGTTTTATGGATCGCATCCTAGGAAATGCTGTACAAATGTTTCTCCCATCAAGTAGCAAGAAGTTTTCTAGAGTTGTCATTACTTCTTTATCAGTCAGTATTTTCCAGAAAAACAGACCCAGTAAGATGCATACATAGAGAAAGAGGGAGAGAGAAAAAGAGATTTATTTTAAGGAATCAGCCTGCTCAATTGTGCAGACTGGGAAGTCCAAAAACTGCAGGGTGGGCTGGCAGGCTGGAAACCTAGGGAAGAGTTGTAGTTCTAAAGAGTCTGAAGGGAATCTGCTCTGAATTCCCTCATCTTCCCGGGACCTTGGTTTTTTCTCTATTAAGGCCTTTAACTGATTGGATGAGGCCCATCCACATTATGGAAAGTGATACGGTTTGGCTCTGTGTTTCCACCCAAATCTCATTAGTAGCTCGCATAATTCCCACGTGTTGTGGGAGGGACCTAGTGGGAGATGATTGAATCTTAGGGGCGGGTCTTTTCCTGTGCTGTTCTTGTGATAGTGAGTGGGTCTCACAAGATCTGATGGTTTTAAAAACGGGAATTTCGGCTGGGCAAGGTGGCTCAGGCCTGTAATCCCAGCACTTTGGGAGGCCAAGGCACGCAGATCACGAGGTCAAGAGATCGAGACCATCCTGGCCAACATAGTGAAACCCTGTCTCTACTAAAAATACAAAAATTAGCTGGGCGTGGTGGCATACGCCTGTAGTCCCAGCTACTCAGGAGGCTGAGGCAAGAGAGCCGATTGAACCCCAGGAGGCGGTGGTTGCAGTGAGCCCAGATCGTGCCACTGCACTCCAGCCTGGCGACAGAGCAAGACTTCAAAAAAAAAAAAAAAAACAGGAGTTTCTCTGCACAAGCCTTCTCTTTTTGCCTGCTGCCATCCACATAAGATGTGACTTGCTCCCACTTGCCTTCTGCCATGATCATGGGGCCTCCCCAGCCACGTGGAACTGTGAGTCCAATTAAACCTTTTTCTTTTATAAATTGCCCAGTCTTGGGTATCTCTTTATCAGCAGCATGAAAACGGACTAATAGAGAGGGTATTCTGATTTACTCAAAGTCTACTGATTTAATTGTTAACTTTAACTTAAAATACCTTAAAAATGCCTTTGAAGAAATGTGCAGAATAATGTTTGACCAAATATCTGGGTATAGTGGCCTAGCTAAGTTGACACATGAAAATAACCATCACAATTTCTAAAATAATTTTTAGGGCAAGGGTTGCTACTTCTACATATGAAAAAAAGAATTCTCACTGGTCATAAAAACTTGCCTTAAATCTTCAATGCCTATAAAATATAGAAAACACCTTTTTCATTTACTTAGCAGAAGCTAACTTAGCTTGCAATGAAGGAATCCTCTCAGTCTAGATTGTCTATTGACTGTACACTCCAGAAGGGAAAATAAGATGTCGTTATGGATGAGTTTGTGTCCTAGGTAAGCATATTAATCAATATGCAGCATTCAGATCTTAACTTTGGCTTTCCTGATTTAATTCAAGCTAATTAAACCTAGCCTCCCTTCCAAAAAAACCCACTTCACTGGAGATGCTAATACACACACTTCACCTGGTTGACATTGTTTAGCTCAGGGATTCTCAAGGTGTGATTTTCCAGGCAATAGTATCAGCCTTACCTGGGAATTTGTTAAGAGATGCAAATCTTGGCCTTTACCCTTACCAAATCAGCAACTCAGCAGGGAAAGACAGGAGATGGATCTTTGTTTAAAACAAGGCCTTTGTGGGTTTCTGATACATACTCAAGTTTGAGAACCACTGGACTCTTTCCATCTTTTCCACGTGTGGCTCTTCTCTCAATCACTCTACTGAGTTTCAGAAAACAAAACAGGTGATTACTAATTCAGAAAACAAAACAGGTTATTACTGAGAAGCAGTGAGAGGATGGTAAGGAGTAGAGAGTAGCAACGAAGAACCTCTTACCTGAGATAGCAGCTGACAGAGCCAATCCAATGCTAGTAGTTGTCCCAAAGATTGGCCAAGATAAAAACCAGGGTTGATGATAGTCCAAAACAGGATCACCTAATACAAGAGGTAGGAGAATGTGGGAGCTAAAAAGAGGAGAAACTACAGGAGTTGATGAAGGAGAGGCCTTTAAGAGCACAACATAAACGTATCTAATGGAATTCTTGAGATGAATACAAATACCCACGTCAGCTTTTTAAATTATCATGCTGAATTGCTTTGGCATTTGAGGGGCATTTTTTTAAAGCCCCACTGAAAATCTACAGGATTATCAGTAGAATTTAGCAAGTGCCCTTGGTGGGTAACTCCCCGTGGAAGCTTTTCCTTCCACACGGTCAGTAGGTCTAAGAACACAAAAAGTATTTTTTGGCTTTCCTATATTTTCACTGGTGGAAGTCAGCCCATTCACACCTAGTGAATAGAAAAAAAAAAGTAGCTTTAGGTTAATATTACAATAAATCAAAAAGAGGCAGATGGCTGCATCTTCTCAGAGCTACCTCTATTCCTGCCTAAGAATCAACCTCATGAGCTTGGTAGAAGGACATTCTGCTAGTTATTCTTTCTTGAAAGACCAGGAATATCAAGAGATTTGGATTTCAGAAAAACAATCCCCTAATTTTTAAGGTTTTTATTCATCTTGTCTTCCACCCATAGCCCAATAATCTCATTTTAACGGATGTCAGATAGTCATGTTAGTCTCAAAGGGGAACATCTCTGAGATTTCTGGCACATGAAATATGAATTTCTCTGATAAATGCTTCAGCTCCTCACTCAAGTAGCCCTTTTATGTAGTATATAGTATGTACATCCGCTGATGTATTTCAAGATAATTTAGATGCCTAATTTTCAGTTGTCTTTTAAAAAAAAAAAAAAAACCTTAGACCAATTAAGTTTAACAGAGTTTAACTGGGCAAAGAAGGATTCATGAATCAGATAGTCCCCCAAACCAGAATAGATAGAAAGAGATTCCAGCGCTGCTGCATTGTCAGAAGGATTTATGGACAGAAATAGGAAGGCAGTTTACAGAAAGCAGAAGTGAGGCACAGAGACAGCCAGCTTGGTTACAGCTCAGTGTTTTCCTTGTTTGAACACGGTTTGAACATTTGGCTGTGAGTGGTTGAAGTATGCCTGCTGTGATTGGCTGAGACTCAGCTGCTTGTTACAAGGGTAGGCTATAGTCTGTTTACATATCCAGTTAGGTTACAGTTCACTATGTATGGATAAACCTTTAGGCCAAACTTAAAATACGCAAGGAGGCAGCTTTAGGCTAAATTTAATTCAACCGCAGTCATCTGATAGCTAGATATTTCTCAAACTACGTATGGTTAAAAACCAGTTATATTTTTACATTTCAAATCCATCATGGATCAATACTTTCATAAAATTCAATGAAAATGAATTACTAGAAAAATGATCACATTGGATTTCATGACAGTGTCAAGTTGCTATAAAAGATAGAAATGCAGGCCGGGCACAGTGGCTCACGCCTATAATCCTAGCACTTTGGGAGGCTGAGGCGAGTGGATTGCCTGAGCTCAGGAGTTCAAGACCAGCCTGGGCAACACGTGAAACTCCGTCTCTACTAAAATACAAAACATTAGCTGGGCATGGTGGTGTGCACCTGTAGTCCCAGCTACTCAGGAGGCTGAGGCAGGAGAATTGATTGAACCCAGGAGGCAGAGGTTACAGTGAGCCAAGATCGCACCACTGCACTCCAGCCCGGGCGACAGAGCGAGACTCCGTCTCCAGAAAAAAAAGAAAAGGAAAGACAGATATACTTACTCTCCATTTCTGTGCTTTTGAACTTTTGAACTCTATCAGATTTCAGGCCAACACTACTTCACTGGTCACACTGTGATTGGCAGTGATGTAGGTACTGTAAACATCTGCAGGTTGATAAGATTATTTCAAGAATTCTAAAAAGCTAGAACTGGCAATGGTGTTGCCAAAGCTCCACCCAATAGACATCTAGATTTGGACATTTCTCCATCAAACATTCCTCTGAAGATAGTTCTGTGAAGCAAGGAAGACAATAGGTGACAAACTTATCTATACACAAACGCTAGCATTACTGAGCTGGCATTTGCCTCTCTGATAAGTCCAGGTAAGTTTACTTACCTGTCAATTGCCATTTTGTTTCATGCCTTTCTCTTTCTAAGTGGAGAGCCGTGAATAATATTGTGGATGTGCTTTCTGATTATTTGTGTGGATTTTTTGCTTATTTTGTTTGTCCTGGATCTAGTCGGAGTGGAAAAGAGGACTGTGGTGAGAACTTTGGGTTGAACAAAATAGCTACACTCTTCTTTTACAATCCTGAAACGAAATTCAGTATCATCAACTGGCAGATAATGACAGGTGAAGATTTGAGCTTCACTGAAAGAAAAAACTCAGAACAGGTTTTGAAGATTAGACTCTTCTCACTATTCAAAATAGCAAAGACATGGAGTCAACCTAGGTGCCCATCCATGGCGGACTGGATGAAGAAAATGTGGTACATATACACCATGGAATACTATGCAGCCATAAAAGAATGAAATCGTGTCTTGTGCAGGAACACGGATGCATCTGGAGGCCATTATCCTAAGTGAAGTAACTCGGAAACAGGAAACCAAATACCACATGTTCTCACTTGCAAGTGGGAGCTAAACATTGGGTACTCATGGACATAAAGATGGCAACAATAGAAACTGGAGGGTACTAGAGGTAGGAGAGGGGAGGGGTTGCAAA
This sequence comes from Pan paniscus, assembly GCF_029289425.2. Lineage (NCBI taxonomy): Eukaryota > Metazoa > Chordata > Mammalia > Primates > Hominidae > Pan > Pan paniscus. The sequence goes on along the minus strand of NC_073252.2, from coordinate 85,630,260 downwards.
ACTAACTATTGGGTACAATGGTCAGTACCTGGGTGATGGGATCGACTGTACCCCAAACCTCAGCATCACACAGTATACTCAGGTAACAAATCTGTACATGTACCCCCGAATCAAAAATAAAAGGTGAAATTATAAAAAATAAAAACCAAAATAAAATCTCCTGGAAATCTTAAAAAAGATAAAATGTGTTATTTTAACTGTCCTTCAGACAAGCCAAAAAGGGTGAGGAGAAGAATGTCAAAATTAGAAATTGAACTTCAGAAACACAGAGCCAAGGAAACTCCTGGGAAAGAAGACATCTACAAAGTTAGTGCACAGCGACCTGGATTCCAGAGAAGACTGTTGAGTTCAGTTTAGAGATGAGAACTGCTAACTGCCACAACTTGACAATTTATGGTGGGCTTCTAGTAACAGAATAGGATAGGCAGAAAAGAGACAGAATGTGAACCTCCGTTTACGTGGAGTGGGTGAGAAATGAGAGTGAAGAAGTTGTGCCATGCTGCAGGGTTTAAGCAAGGAAAGCTGTATGCAAAACACAAGAATTCACAAAGTGGCAATGTGTTTTCAGGGTACAGATAATAATTAGCAAAAGAGAAACAGAGACGATGGGAGTGATGCAAAGTCCAACAGGTGATATTGGGTGATATTTAAAGAACAGACGGGCATCTGGGAATCCTGCCTGATTCTGAAGAACTAGCACAGGCGATCTCCACCACTGGGCCACAGCCCAATACCGGTCTGTGGCTTGTTAGGAACCAGGCCGCACAGCAGGAGGTGAGTGGCAGGCAAGCAAGCATTGCCGGCTGAGCTCTGCCTCCTGTCAGATCAGCCACAGCATTAGATTCTCATAGAGTGCAAACCCTATTGTGCACTATGCATTCGAGGGATCTAGGGTGCACTCTCCTTGTGAGAATCTAATGATAAATGTAATGGGCTTGAATCATCCTGAAACCGTCCCCTCCCTTCCTCGACCCTGTCTGTGGAAAAATTGTCTTCCAAGAAACTGGTCCCTGGTGCCAAAAAGTTGGGGACCACCAGACTGGCGGGATAGGCAGAGTCTTTGTTTTAACAGAAACATATATCCTCAGAAAACAAAAATTAGCTCAGAGTGAGAGAGTAAAAAATCTGCCCACCATTTATCAGACTACATTAATAGACATATATAAAGACAGCAGCAAACTGAACAGGAACTATTTCTCTTAAGGGTGTTGAAGCTATAAAGCGTCATAACAACTCCCTTTGTTGAATGGACTCCTGCCTTATTAATCATTAAGAAACTTTATTTTTTTCAAAATCAAAGATTATCAGAGACTTTGTTGCTGTAGATTATATCGGTAAGAATGAAACACTCCATTCTTGCCTGGAGAGTCTAAGCTCTTTTGACACAGAAGCAGTCTCAATTTACAACCCAGGTGCAGAGAGATTCAGATAAGGGGTTTCTGGATACAACAACCCATCTTCATCCTAACTTTGTACATTGCAAAGAAACAGGAGCCTGGGTCTATTTCATAATCCAAATCCTTATCCCTGTTTTCTTTGAACCTTTCAAACACTGCTTCATTTAAATACCATCTACATTCCACTCATTCGCAAAATCCTATAATAATTCTATCTTTTCCTTTACTGAGCCACCTCTGCTCTGGTCCACAGTCACCTTCATTGCATTGCATCCATAAAGTCAACTGTATCAGATAACAGGTTTGCTCCTGGTGTTCTGAGGCTGATTGGGCAGGGGAAATTCTCATCCGTTTACCAGAATAGTATGAAGAAGCTAGACAGAAGCCAACTTAGAAGATCAGTCACTCAAAAGGCATTGTTGCTTTGGGACAAGGTCCGAGTCTACTTGTTGGAATCAAGATATTAGGATAAGACAAGAAGTAAGTGTGCCATCACGCTGTACCTAAGGGTTGGTCTGTTGCAGTCTGAGTATCTCTTGCCTTCAGTTCTGTTTGGTCTCAGAATAAAAAGATGGAGTTAGAATAGCAAAGAAAGATTCAGTGGTTTCAACTGAGGAAAGTGCCAGGAAGGTAGGAACCAGCTGGTTGAGACTGAAATCCAGGAGTGTACAAAAAGACCAGTGATATAAGCCCAAGCAGAGCAGCCCCTGGCCAGGGGGTTTGTCTGGGTTCTCACAAAGGGAGATGCCTGGGAATTAAAATCTGCAAAGGGCGAAGAGTTTCCTCCCCACAGAGCTTTCTTAACCTCTTTGAAGAGAAAAAGACTAGGGAGGAAAATAAGGAAACAGAGTAAAGGAGAGATGGGTACAGCAGGTGGCGAAGCCCAAAATAATGGGTTTGGGAATAAGGGAAGTATCTTATGATCAAGCTCTATAAAATCAGTGCTTCATGCTAGAGTGGGAACTGGGCAAACTCATGGAAAACAGATTGAGTCTCATGTATCTTTAGATTTTGCACAATTTTTCTGAGCTGCAAGACTGCCCCATAGGAATTGAGTTTTTTTCTTTTTTTTCTTTTTCTGCATCTGAACCCAAGATCCCTGTTCAGAGGGTAGAGGATAGGAACATTGTGTTGTTGGTTTGTTTCATTCTCTAGAGGATTTGCTTCCAAGCAGCAGTGAATGGATCACTGTGAGAACACAATGATATTTTCATCTATGACTAAACTATTCTATTCTGTTCCTGCTCCTTTTAGGGAGAGGAAAATTGTTCCTGGTTATTTTGGTCTAAAGTTTTTCAAAACTTCCATTACAAATCATAAAGCAAGTTTGACTTCTGGGAAATTACACTTCAGTTAATAATTTTAAATGTATTTGTATGGTGAAGTATAACTTTATAAATGTTATCTTTTTATGTAAAAAATATATTTTTTAACAACAACAAAACCTGTTACCACATTTCCTGATTTGTGGTATGACCGACGCAGAAAGAATTCTCCGGTCGATGGGGAGGACAAGACCACATCTGAGAGTAAGTTTTCGGATCTTGTCTTCAGTCATCTGTGGAGTAATCCATGCAGCCAGAAAGAAATCTTGAGTTTCTAACAAATCCACCAGCACCATCCTGATAGCCTCTTGTTCAAGAGTGACAATGTTTCCTTGGCTCTTTTTACTGTGGTACAGATAAATCTAGAAACGCATTCCACTGCCACTCTTCCCTGTCCGTCTACACATACATCCTTCTTTCTTTCTTTCTTTCTTTCTTTCTTTAAAATCTCTGCTTCAAAGTGGGAAAGAAACTTAGAGGTTTCTAAGGGAAAAAGTGAATGTGAAAAAGTAAATATAAAATGATTACTAGCAGTAATTATTTTCTAAACCAATGGCTTTCAAACTTTTTAAAACTACAATCAACAGTAAGAAAGGCATTTTCCATCAGGTCCTACTACATGTACACTTGGACATATTTGTGTGTGTACATATATAGATAGATATGATCCAGGTTCACAAAACAGTACAGATGGTACATTATGATTTTTCTTTTTTATTCTTTTGCTTTATAAAATATTTATCATTAGTCACTAAATTGATATGATCTACTAAATGAGTGGCAACCTGCAGTTTAAAAAATACTGTTTTTGTGGGCAATATTAGCAGACAGCCTATTAATCTTTATTCCAGAAAATAACTCAAAATAAGCTTTGTTTCCTAATACCAGACTTCTTGTGTTCAAAGGATCTACTTTTGCGATGTTCTTTTGCAGTGTGTCTGCTCCATTCTTTCCCTGAAAGTCCAGAAGTCAATGCAGATGTGATTATATAAGAAAATCAATATCATATCTTTGTTACTTCTGGTATCAACCCTAGATTCTGAACATTCCCTGCCTCTAAATATTTCTTAAAGTAAATTCTTTATAAGAACTGGCTAGAAATTGATCCAGCTTAGGCTGTTACTGCAGGCAATATCTGCAGAGACTTTTATCAGACTGGAAATGGCTTAGAAAGTGATGGAACAATAAAGGCAGATCAAATACCTTATGGCACTTCATAAAACGAAATACAGCACACCCGTGAAGAAAAATGAAATTGATCTGTGTGCTATGAACCAATATTTAAGGTATTTATTAAATTGAAAAAAATAAGATGAACGCATTATGTATAGTAGACTTCCACATGTTTTTAAAAGGGGAATGTATGTACATAGAATATTTCTGAAACGCTCCACAAGATATTAGTAATGGGAATTGCTTATAGGCAATAGGAAAGAGATATAGAGGGCTGGGAGTGTAGAAGGGTCAAGATTTAAGATAATACTTCTGTATACCTCTTTATGGTGTTTGTTTTTTTTATTTTGTGCATATACATATATTACTTTTTTAATTAAAAATAGCTAATTTTTAAAAGAAATATTATACATCAGATTTTGTGATAGAGGGGGTATTTGCAAACTCTTTAGGATGAAGGGAACTTTCCTTGTGAGCAATTGTATAAAAGGATATTTACTTTAATAAATGGATATTTATTATAACACCGAGATTTATCTCCTTCATTTATGTATCTTGTGTAGTTTACAGAGTTCCATGTCCATTGCCTGACTTAGTGTTCATAGCAACCTTTTGAAATAGTTGTGACACATACTAGAAGCAATGCTTTACAAATTAAAACAAAACAAAAAACCCTAAAATCTAAAGAAATTAAAAACCTAGAACATATTATATGGAAAGAAGTTTAGAGTCATGACATGACTGTGATGTAGTACAAACCTGGACATTTTGCACTCTTAAGAGTTACCAAGAAGTTTATGAATAGTATTTTTAAAGTCTTCAACCATACTCCTCACAATGTCGATCTCTTAACTAAAGGACACTTGCACAGAGGAGGAAGAAGGCAGAAAAATAAACCTCCTGAAACTCTTTTCATAAAATATGCCTAATATTAGAAGGTAAATGGTCAACTAACAACTGGTTGAAAATTAACATTAAAGAAGTTGCATTCATAATCTCACTCTATAGATTTTCAGCTTTGCTTTAGAACAAAGCTAAAATAATTACCTCAATGGAAAAAGATGGAGATTTCAAAGCGTCACTACTAAATCTTGAAAAATACCCTTAAGGTTTATGGGTTAGGGTTATAGTATCTCCCAGTTTCCCTGGGACAACCCCAATTTATATCTCCTGTCTCCGTGTAATTACTCATAACACCCCTTTCATTCTCCAAAGTGCCCTAATTTAGATGATAAACTATATCTCCACACTATTAAATATCAATCTCTATTCTCTATACACCTTTAAGATTGTCGTTTTCTAGAAATTGGGCTTCATCTTGGGGCTAAGAATTACCTTCATTCATGCCAAAGCTGAGTGATATATACTCAGATCGTAACTGCATATATGACTCTCAAATAAGAAAGAGAAGTTTTCCAAACCATTACCCACCAGCAGCTTTAGCTTTATTAAAGAGATTAATAGTGGGAAGGGAGACTCAGGGTCTGGTTTAGAAGTTTGGGCGTGTTGAGGTTTTCAAGGGAAATGTGAACTAAGAATGACTTGGTGAGACTGATGTAAAGATAAATAATTGATACCACATAACACAGTTTTTTTGTTTGTTTGTTTTTTTGAGACGGACTCTCGTTCTGTCGCTAGGCTAGAGTGCAGTGGCACGATCTCAGCTTACTGCAACTTCCGCTCCTGGGTTCAAGCGATTCTCCTGCCTCAGCCTCCCAAGTAGCTGGGACTAGAGACGCGCGCCACCACTCCCAGCTGATATTTGTATTTTTAGTAGAGACGGGGTTTCACCATGTTGGCCAAGATGGTCTCGATCTCTTGACCTCGTGATCCGCCCACCTCGACCTGCCAAAGTGTTGGGATACAGGCGTGAGCCACCGCGCTTCTAAGTGATGCTCCTCCAGAGTCATTCATGTGTCATTTACTGGTTAACATTTGGAGAGTGGCTCCTGGGAGTAAGACACTGTTCTAAGCACTGCATCAGCTTTGTCAATAGTTTTAGGGACTTTGTACTAAATTTCCAGTGGTTTGTTGAGATGTATTTTTTTACATCAGATTTTAACATCAGATGCTATACATCAGATTACAGATCAGATTTTACACATCAACCCCTCTCTGAGCTCTTTCTGACTAGCACTCTTTAGAATTTCTGTGACTTATAACTACTCTATTTGATCATTAGAAAGATTATTCCCATAGCCCAGGTAGGTTGAATAGTAGCTGCAATTTTTTTTCATGTAACAAATAAATGTATTTCTTCCATAGAACAAGCAACTGAATCCAAAGCCAAGTTGGCTATCACAGTACAGCATCTTTTACTCAGCGGTAAGCAGACCACCTCTCCAGAATATATAACTATGGAGACTTAAGGCAATGCCACAGGTTGCTTTTAAGATGTGTCTGCCTGCTACATTCTCTGCAGCACATGGCACTTAAATTGAAGTTATCATGTAGTGATTACTTGAGGTTTCTGTGTGAAGTATTAAAGAATATTTTAATTGTTCTTTTATGTTTAGATTTACACTTTTAACAAAATATTTTCAGAACATGAATATTAACATGCATGTACCAAAGGTCATGCATTCAGAGTCTGTCTCTGCAGGAGTTAGGTCTTGGTTCTGAATCCAACTGTTTGATTTGATTCCCCCAGTTGTTTTTGTTTACATACGTCTTATGTTTATTTCTCCCCTTTCTTTACTTTCTTGGAAATCTTTTTTTCCTATCCCATTACCAAACTTTTCACAAAAGGAATCTTACGGGTTTTTCTTTTGTTCTAATCATCACTGGTTGAGTGGTTACTGTCACTGCCTTCACTGTCACTGTCACTGTCACTTCCATTGTTGTTACCGTTACCAGACTTGCTCTGGCTGTCACTCTCATCATTGCTGTCAGATGTGCTGTCACTGCTATCACTGCTGTTGCTGCTGTCGCTGCTGTCACTGCTGTCACTGCTATCGCTGCTGTCACTGCTGTCGCCGCTTTCATTGCTGTCACTGCTGTCGCTGCTGTCACTGCTGTCACTGCTATCACTACTATCACTGCTGTCGCTGCTGTCGCTGCTATCACTGCTATCGCTGCTGTCACTGCTATTGCTGCTGTCGCTGCTGTCACTGCTGTCACTGCTATCACTGCTGTCACTGCTGTCGCTGCTGTCACTGCTATCGCTGCTGTCGCTGCTTTCACTGCTGTCGCTGCTGTCACTGCTGTCGCTGCTATCGCTGCTGTCACTGCTATCGCTGCTGTCACTGCTGTCGCTGCTGTCACTGCTATCGCTGCTATCGCTGCTGTCACTGCTATCGCTGCTGTCACTGCTATCGCTGCTATCACTGCTGTCGCTGCTATCACTGCTGTCACTGCTGTCGCTGCTATCACTGCTGTCACTGCTGTCACTGCTATCGCTGCTGTCGCTATCACTGCTGTCACTGCTGTTGCTGCTGTCACTGCTATTGCTGCTGTCACTATTATTGCTATCACTGCTGTCACTGCTATCACTGCTGTCGCTGCTGTCACTGCTATCACTGCTGTTGCTGCTATCACTGCTGTCACTGCTATCACTGCTGTCACTGCTATCACTGCTGTTGCTGCTGTCACTGCTGTCGCTGCTATTGCTATCACTGCTGTCACTGCTGTTGCTGCTGTCACTGCTATTGCTGCTGTCACTACTATTACTGCTGTCACTGCTATCACTGCTGTCACTGCTGTTGCTGCTGTCACTGCTATTGCTGTTGTCACTATTACTGCTGTCACTGCTATCACTGCTGTTGCTGCTGTCACTGCTGTCGCTGCTATCACTGCTGTCACTATCACTGCTGTTGCTGCTATCACTGCTGTCACTGCTATTGCTGCTTTCGTTGCTGTCACTGCTGTCACTACTATCACTGCTGTCACTGCTGTTGCTGCTGTCACTGCTATCACTGCTGTCACTACTATTACTACTGTCACTGCTATTGCTGCTGTCACTGTCACTGCTATTGCTGCTCTCGCTATCACTGCTGTCACTGCTATCGCTGCTGTCGCTGCTATCACTGCTGTTGCTGCTATCGCTGCTATCACTGCTGTTGCTGCTATCGCTGCTGTCACTACTATTACTGCTGTCACTGCTATTGCTGCTGTCGCTATCACTGCTGTCACTGCTATCACTGCTATCACTGCTGTTGCTGCTATCACTGCTGTTGCTGCTATCACTGCTGTCACTGCTATTGCTGCTGTCGTTGCTATCACTGCTGTTGCTGCTGTCACTATCACTGCTGTCACTGCTATCACTGCTGTCACTGCTGTTGCTGCTGTCACTGCTATCACTGCTGTCACTGCTGTTGCTGCTGTCACTGCTATCGCTACTGTCACTGCTGTTGCTGCTGTCACTGCTATCGCTGCTGTCACTGCTGTTGCTGCTGTCACTGCTATCGCTGCTGTCACTGCTGTTGCTGCTGTCACTGCTATTGCTACTGTCACTGCTGTTGCTGCTGTCACTGCTATCGCTGCTGTCACTGCTGTTGCTGCTGTCACTGCTATCGCTGCTGTTGCTGCTGTCACTGCTATCACTGCTGTTACTATTACTGCTGTCACTGCTATTGCTGCTGTCACTACTATCACGGCTGTCACTATCACTGCTGTCACTACTATCACTGCTCTCACTGCTATTGCTGCTGTCACTACTGTCACTACTATCACTGCTGTTGCTGCTGTCACTGCTACTGCTGCTGTCACTGCTATCACTGCTGTCACTACTATCACTGCTGTTACTGCTATTGCTGCTGTCGCTGCTATCACTGTTGTCACTACTGTCACTGCTGTTGCTGTCACTGCTGTCTGACTTACTGTCACTATCACTGCTGTTGCTCTCTGATTTGCTGCTGTCTGACTTGCTGTCACTGCTGTCACTACTATCACTACTGTCACTGCTATCACTGCTGTCACTACTGTCACTGCTATTGCTGCTATCACTACTATCACTGTCACTGCTATCACTGCTGTCACTGTCACTGCTGTCACTATCACTGCTACTGTTGCTATCACTGCTGTCACTGTCACTGCTGTCACTACTATCACTGCTATTGCTGCTATCACTACTATCACTGTCACTGCTATCTGATTTACCTTTGCCACTGTCTGATTTGTCATTGTCATCATTCCCATTGTTACCATTGCCATTACTGTCACTATTATTAGTGTCTGATGTGCTATCACTGTCATCATCTTCTGCTCCTTTTGAGTCACTGCCATTGCCATTATCTTTTGATTCATCAGAGTTATAAGAAGCATCTCCTCGGCTACTGCTGTTATTGTCACTTTCTGAATTAGCATCATCATTGCCATTAGATTCATCACTGCTATTGGGATCATCTCCTTGCATGGACTTATCATCAAAATCATAACTGTCATATCCATCACTATTGCTGTCACTACCTGTATTGCTGTGTCCAACTTTATTTCCTGGTTCTGATTTTTGGCCAGGTCCTTCTATGTTGACAACCTCTCCTTGTGTCTTGACATTGCCTTTGCCCAAGATCATTCCATGTTGTCCTTTATCCTCTTTACCTTCATTGCCTTTCCCAACTTCTTTGGTAATATTTCTGTTGCCACTGCTGGGACCCTTGATTTCTATTCCCTATGGAAGGATGGAGGAAAGAATGATTAACTAGTGAATATTTGCTGCAAAATTGCATTGATCTGAGGAAGAATAACTGGGAAAAGTTGCCATAGGGATAGGAGTTACATTTCTAGTACTTCACAGTTATTTGTGAAAATGTGCTTTATTCTGTAATTGAAAGCATCCTGGTGCTTAGATTCCTTAAAAATTCATCCGCATTCCTACCCAGTAGGAACTTTTGTAAACAATTACATGGGGATCCATGATTTCACATAAGACTTTTCTAGAATTATAACTAAGTTATCAGAAATATAAGATGTTTAAAGTTGTTCTATCTCGAAGTCTAGTAAGGACTCTAGGTTTCCTTAAATAGTCAAGTAATATGGATACAAAAATACATGGATGCTTGTCATGGTTTATTTTTGTGCTAGCATCAATAGATGGAGGGGAAGAATTTAAACTGCCATTGAAAGAAATCAGCTTTACAAACTAACCTTATCTTGGCTCTTCCCAACAGCATGTGTCTCTGATTCTTTGGTGATTCTATTTTCTACGCGTTTGCTTTCTCTATGGTTGAGCTTCTGGGTGTCCTCTATTCTTTGGCTGCCATTGTCTTCTGGAATACCAGCAGAATTCTCCTCACTCTTGGAGGTCTTGTCTCCATCAACTTCATTATGGGGATCTTCTTTGCCTTCAGGGTCATAATATTCTTTACTATCCGAATTTTGACCTATGCTACTATCATGATCATCTTCTTTCCCATGATCCTGGCCCTCCTGGCCCTTGCTGTTATTACTACTGTCTTTTCCATTCCCTGCTTCTTCATCTTCATCATCACCAGAACCCTCGTCTTCATCCTCATCTGCTCCATTCCCACTAGGACTCCCATCGGAATTATCCAGGCCAGCATCTTCTCCAGTGCCTGGTGTTACCTCAGCTTCCTTAGTCCCATTTCTCTTGCTGTTGATCTGAGGTGTTATTTCACTTGTATTACCCTCGTTTCTACAGGAATTCTCAATTATTTCATCCTCATTGTCTGTACTGTTATTGCTTCCAGCTACTTGAGGTCCATCTTCTTGGACAACAGCGACATCCTCATTGTGACCTGCATCGCCAACATCCCCATTTTGGGTATTCTTATCAGTATTTCCATTACTGTTGCTTCTGTTTGTGGCTCCAGCATTGTCAATGATGCTTACTTGTCCCTGGATGCCATTTGCTGTGGTGTTTTCTTCTTTCCCATGTATTCCATCATGACCATATGTTTCTGCTTTTCCTGTGTCCCCATTCCAGCCCTCAATATTCCCCTCTTCGTTTGCTAATGTGGAATATGTAGAAAAACTCTTCCCTCCTACTTCTGCCCACTTAGAGCCATTCCCTTCTCCCTTGTGACCATCTTGGGTATTCTTTTGCCTTCCTCTATCACCTTCATGCACCAGGACACCACTTTCTTTGATGGTTCCACTGGCATTTAACTCATCCTGAAAAAGAAACAATTCAATCAATTATAAGTATCAATGATCTTGAAGGAAAGCAAATTGCAATCTTGGGGAAGTTAATGGAATGTAGCAACTCAGAAATAGGAAATAAAATGAAATATATTACATCCTATACCTGTACTGACACATTTGATCTTGCTAGGAGATGCAAATTCAAGGATTTTTCGACATGTCTTTCCAGTGGTTTGCTTTGAGGAACCTGCCAAGTAGAAAATACTGGCTATTGAAAAGGTTCTTATTTGTGAATATGTGTGTGAGCATGCACACACACACACATACACACACACACACACACACAAATATTCTTCCCTCCATGAAGAAGAAAGGTTTAACACAAAGGCCAAAGATGATCTAATCAGATAGAAAAGAGAAGTGGCTTCTTACAGGGCTTGTGTAGAATTTAAACTGGGCACATGGATATTTTTCACTGCGGTATTACCAATTTTATGGACGTGTTAGATCAGCCCACTTATCTCAACTGTAGAAGGAAAGAGTCTTGTAGAAAGACGAGGGGATAGACCTCTGGTGTTTCTCTACAAAAAGCCTCTTGCACTAGCACAAACCCGCTCTAAGTGTAATCCTGATGAAAACTCTTAAGAGAACAGGAGGCGTGACCAGAGCCTGCACAGAAGCAAAATCAAGTATTACGCTAGTATACTTCTGTGCTCTGCAAGAGCACATTTGAAATACTTGAGAACATTTTCAACTACATAAATACCAAATGTTTGGTATTATGAAAGCATATGAAAATGTTAAACATGATGGCTGGCTAGTAAAATTATAAATGGTTGAATTTTCTCAATTTTTTATTGGTTTTCATCATATATTCCAAATTTTCCACAGTGAGCACATAAATAATAGCTCTGAGTGAAAAATTAGTCTCCTATATGTTGAAAAAAAATCTACTTTTTCTTATTATTCTTTCTTGGAAACTTCCTAAACAGCACAGACTTTGTTCGTATTAGAATGAAATTCACAGAGTATGAAGCAAAGATGGACAAAGTCTCCATGACTTCTGGGCATTAAGTGTAAATTAATCTGAATAATTGTTTTAAATAATAATAATCCTTCAGACGAGATATGAGTTTCTATAGAGGAATGAGACGATGAATTGGAGTGGTTTTGTTGAAACCTCACAGATATCACATAAAGCCCTTAGTGCAAATCTAAATGTTTAGACTCAGCCTGTTAAAAAAAATTAAGGAAACATATATACACACACACATATATACACACATGTACATGCACACACACACACACACACACTACATTTTGTATTAATGTTAGGTTAAAAAAGATAACAAAGTGAAGAGGTTTTCTAAGAAAGGCATACTTACTGGAATGGCCCATGCTACTGCCCAAATGCAAAAATATGTAATTATCTTCATTTTCTTTAGGAATAATAATAATCAATGGCTGTATAAAAAAGGAACAGCACAAAATTACTTATAAAGTAAAGGGAAAATCATAGTACTATATTATTTTGATGCGTAAGCATTTGCCCTTTTCCTGGACAAGAAGCATGTATCTAACACGAGAAGACATATGATGGTCCAGAACATACCTGGTGTGGTTATGGGGGCATCACCAGGCTCAGCACTAATGTAGCTTCCTAGATTTTTTTCTGCCTGTGCCAATGAAGGAAAACGCCATAATAGGTACAAAGGGCATAGCTGTAACTTTGTTCTTCTGCAATTCTTGGATGTAAAAACGTCTATTTCTCTTCTGAATAGCTTTAATCAAGTATTAATTAATTCTGCTGAAATTGTGCTTAAAAGGTAAAACACTTGTCATCCTTACTCCAAATCTATAGAATTGAGCTATACCAGACATTAAGAGAAAGAAATTACTAACATGAGGGAGCCTACGCTAGTGGAAAGAATACGGGGTTTGTATTCAGAGACCTGGGTTCAAATGTTACCCCTGCTACTTGCTGTGTAAGCTTGAGAAATTTAAGTAGGTTTATTATCCCTCCACCTGGAATAATAACAACACCTGCACCTCAGGATTATCCTGAAGTTTGGTAGAATTATCTCTGAGAAGCCCTCTCTGACTCCACTTCAAAGGGTATTTGGTATCTCTTTCCTTTTTATACCAAGGAAGTTTGCACATCTCACTGGTAACGCATTGCACTGTTTAAAATTGCCTAGTTACTTATGTGTTGCCCTGATTTCCTGTAAGCTCCTGAGGCCCAAGAGAGTGTCTTGGTGATTATTGTATTCCAATGCAAAGCACAGAAAAAAACGTTTTCTGAATGTTGCTGATAAATATTTATGACCATCAGCAATATCTAGCATTGCTTCAGGCACTTTGCAATTTTCGAATAAATGATAGCAATTATTTTATGGGACTTCTAAAATCATGATTCTTCATCCCTGTTAGAATTCAAATTCAGAAATGGTCTAAAACATGTTTCTGATAAGTTGGAATAGACATTTTATAATCTGTGTGAGTAAAAAAATTAATTTATATTGCAAGTTGGATTTCTTGAAGTAATGATAGAAAGGAGAGTTTTACTCCTATTTCATGAACTCCCACTGGATGTATAGATTATAATGCTGCATGTCATAAAATGGCTTTGATTGAATTTAATGGTGGTAGTGAAAATATAATAAAACTTCACTGAATATCAACTGTCATGAGAATTACTGGCGTTTTCTCACAGGAGAGATGACACAGTTCCAGAGCTACTGAGGGGGAAAAAAGTGCTCACTCTTATAGCTGTTCAACAGAAAGCCAAGAACAGCTAGAGCTCCTTCTGAAATGCCATAGATTCAAGTGAGGCTGAGGTGACACCAAGACAAGTATCATGCAGAGCTCTGGGGCACAGATGTTGAAGGCCAGCTGTTTACTAAGCCACAGTTATCCTGTACTTTGCAGTCCCAAGCCTAATCATTACATAGCTCTGCAGAAGGCCCGTCTGCACTGTGATTTGGAAGAGCCTCAGCATACTGGAAAGGTACCTGCAGCCAAGGCCAGAGTGATGCGTGTCCAGTTTCTGAGCTACAGTTCAGAAATCTGACCACTACATCTCTCTTTCAGCTCCACTCCTGAACAATTCCATGATGGTTATCACCGTTTCCAAGGCAGGTGAATGACTTCGAAGACTACAATAAAAATGGCCCAGGTGATCTCAGCATGAAACAAAGACTTCAGAATTTGTGAACCTCCATCAGATTATTTCATTTATTGTTACTAATGAAATGAGATTTAGCTTCATTTCATTTAGCAATTAGATTTGGCATCATTAGTGATTGCTAAATTTCATTTCATGTGGGACAATAAATAATAAGTAATAGTAAGTAATAAAATACTAAAAAGCAAAGCCTAATTGAAGCCTTGTTTGAAAGCCCAAGATGGATTTTTGAAATCTGAGTTATCTCATTTTTTATCAAAACTAATCAAAGTGCCCAGATAGTTAATTGTCAAATTTCCACCTCAGCTGGCCAATTTTTCAGTACGAGGTCTTTCTTCTTCCCAATCTATCTCTTCCTTAGGTCATAATTGTCCGTTATCTTTTATACATACTATCAATATGACAAGTCAAAAAGGAAGCAAACAATCTAATCATTAAGGGGTACTCGCTTCTTAAAATCAAACTGGCTTCATCTTTGAAATTCAAAGTTCTTTCTAAATGAATCAGTTGGTTCTGAGTAAAAAGGATATTTCATCTTACCTTAAAAGGCTTCAAAAGGATTTTGAAAATCCAGAATTTCTTATCTTTCTCTTTGAAGACTGAAAGTGGCCCACTGTCCTGGGCTTTTGCATGACAATTTTGTACTTGCCGAAATTTAAACTCAGTTTGATAATTTTCTCAACCAATCACTGTTTAGGATCCCTGATATGGGGTTATAAAGTGTCATAGAGTCTATGAAGCACATAATAACTTCCCCACTTCCTTCACTTGGTGATATGTATTTGCTCACTGAACCGTTCGGTTCCAAAAGGACTAGACTTACTTTCACTTAATTAAACAGCTCCTGTGAGGCTGTTTCACATCTTAAATATAGAGAATCAGTGTAAGATACCTGAAAAGAGCCACTTAAACTCTGTCACCCTGACATTTCTTGTCTTACCAAGGTTGGCAATCTAAGAAAACTCTAGGTTTCTTTAGTAAATATGACTGCCTATTTAAGACCCCTATCATTCTTGAGGTAGGTATTAAAGTTTCTGTGCTATAATTCAAGAAACTGTCCACATGCAGCAGCCTTGACGTTGCCTGAGGGATCTTTAACAATCTTATAAACAGTAACTCCCCTGAAATCTCTCTGATTTAACTGAAATAAGCAGTGACATAAAAGCTTAAAAATCTATCAATTGAGTATTCAAACTACATTTCAAAAACAGACATTCAAAATGTCAAAAGTAGCAAGATGTCTAAAGGTGCATAAAGACAACAGATTTAGCTGTCCATTATCTCTCAATTATCTGTGTTAGCTGCAGAATGCAAAGTAGAAAACTAGACTTTATGTCTAACAAGTTTTGCAACATGAGTGCACCATTCTCTTCAACCCTAGATGTACTATAATGCAGGTAATCCCTAAACTATTTCTTCAATTCATGCATTCAAAAACTTGACCGTCTTTCTCTATATACTTGTTTAGAATTTTCAGGAATATGCCAATTTTTGTGTTACAATATTAAAGAAGGTGAAACACATAAGACCACTAATGCTATATCACTATGCAACAGTGGTATCTCCAGAAACTATATATACAAAAATATATGGTATTTATATACAGCATAAAGCTTTATATGTAGGGAAAAAGTAAGGTTAAAAGGAAGTGAATTGAATGGGAAGGAAATTTGCCTTGAAGCTGTTTTCATAGCGAATGCTTTGTTTTTATTCATATAGCATGTTTACTTGGGCAGATTAAAGGGCCTAAGAACTTTTAACAAGGCTCGAGTCACTTATGGGAGTGACACCCTTACCCACACACACATTCATCAGTGGAGGTTGGTGAACTAAACCTGCCTTTCTTTTCCTTAATTTGAATTAACATGAATTATGGTTAGAGATTTCAATAGCCATCTATTAATAATTGAAAGAAAAACATAATGGATATACAAGCTTTAAACAGAAGTATCATCCAACTTGATCTAATTGACATTTACAGACGACTTCATCCAACAACAGAAGAATAAACATTCTTTTCAAGTGTACCTGCACCATTTACCAAGATAGAACGTATTCTGAGCCCCAAAATGAATCTCAATAAATTTAAAAGAATTCAAGTCATACAAATTATGTTTACTGACCACAATGGAAGGCAATCAGAAATCAATAACAAAAGAATTCTGGAAAACCGCAAGTATTTTAAGGCTAAGTGGAACACTCATAAATAGTCAATGGGTGAAAGAAGAAACCAAAAGGGAAATTCAAAATATATGGGATGACTGAAAATGAAAGCATAGTATATCAAAATCTGTGGGATGTCACTAAAGCAGTTATTTAGGATGAAATTATAGCACTAAATAACCATATATGAAGAGAAGAAGTTTTGAAACAATGACCTCATTTTCCACCAAAGAAGGAAAAATTAAGTTCAAAGTATGTAGAGAAAGGGAAATAATAAAGATCAGAACTGAAATTAATTAAATAGAAAACAGAAAAACAATAGAGACAGTCAGTGAAACCAAAGCTGATTCTTTGAGAAGTTCAATAAAATTTAGGAGATTCTTTCCAGACTAATGAGGGAAATAAAGGAGAAGACACAAATGAGCAATATCAGGAATGAGAGAAATGACAACTCTACAGATTTTATAGACATTCTATAAATATTCTATAAGGGATAATAAGGAAATACTAGGAACATCTTTATGTTAATAAATTAAAAACTTAGACAAAGTGGGTAGATTCCTTAAAACCAACAAAGCTCACTCAAGGAAAAATAGATAACTTCAATTGCCCCATATCTATTAAAGAAATTAAATTCATAGTTTAAAACTTGCCCAGAGAGAAAACTTTGGGCCCAGATGGTTTCACTTGAGAGGCATTGGTTGTTCAGTGGTAGAATTCTTGCTGCCCAAATGGTTTCACTGACAAATTCTATGACGTATTTAAGGAAGGTATCATTCCAATCCTACACAAACTCCTCCAGAAAATTGAGAAGGAGAAAATACTTCACAGCTCATTATATGATGCCAACATTATCCCAATACCAAAACCAAAAATGTTATAAGCATATACTACTACTGACCTATATCCATCATAAATGTTAATACAAAATTTTTAAATATAATGTTAGTGAATCAAACCCAATAATATGTTTTTAAAAGATAATACATGATGAGCAAGTAAAATTTATTCCAGGTGTGCAAGGCTGACTTAACATTTAAAAATTAATCAATGTGGCTGGCGCAGTGGCTCACGCCTGTAATCCCAGCACTTTGGGAGGCCGAGGTGGACGGATCACGAGGTCAGGAGATCGAGACCATCCTGGCTAACACGGTGAAACCCCGTCTCTACTAAAAACACAAAAAAATTAGCCGGGCGTGGTGGCAGGCACCTGTAGTCCCAGCTACTCGGTAGGCTGAGGCTGGAGAATGGCGTGAACCTGAGAGGCGGAGCTTGCAGTGAGCCGAGATCACACCACTGCACTCCAGCCTGGGCGACAGAGCGAGACTCCGTCTCAAAAAAAAAAAAAAGCAATTTAATTCACCATATTAACAAAGACAGAAAACCACATAATCTCATTGGCAAAGAAAAACATTTCAAAAATCCAACATTCACTTCTGATTTTTAAAATCTCACTAGACAAATAAAACACATTTCAAAAATTGACCATCCATTTCTGATTTTAAAAATCCCATTAGGCAAAGAAGAAACATTTCAAAAATCCAACATTCACTTCTGATTTTAAACACCTCTTTAGGCGGCTGGGCGCAGTGGCTCGCCTGTAATCCTAGCACTTTGGGAGGCCGAGGTGGGCGAATAACTTGAGGTCAAGAGTTCGAGACCAGCCTGGCCAACATGATGAAACCCCGTCTCTACTACAAATACAAAAAAAATTTAGCTGGGCGCAGTGGCAGATTCCTGTAATCCCAGCAACTTGGGAGGCTGAGGCATGAGACTTGCTTGAACCCAGGAGGCGGAGATTGCAGTGAGCCGAGATCACACCACTGCACTCCATCCTGGGTGACAGAGCGAGACTCCGTCTCAAAAAAAAAAAAAAAAAAAAAAAACTCATTAGGCAACTAAAATACATTTCAAAAATCCAACGTTCACTTCCGATTTTTTAAATCTCATTAAGCAAGGAAGAAACATTTCAAAAATCCAACATTCAGTTCTGATTTAAAAAATAAACAAAAGCTCTCAGCTATCTAAGAATAGAAGGGAACTTCCTCAACCTGATAAAAGGCATCTTTTGGTGCAAAAGTAATTGTGTTTTTTGCAATTACTTTTTTTTTTTTATACTTTAAGTTTTAGGGTACATGTGCACAACGTGAAGGTTAGTACATATGTATTCATGTGCCATGTTGGTGTGCTGCACCCATTAACTCGTCATTTAACATTAGGCATATCTTCTAATGCTATCCCTCCCCCCTCCCCCCACCCCACAACAGGCCCCGGTGTGTGATGTTCCCCTTCCTGTGTCCATGTGTTCTCATTGTTCAATTCCCACCTATGAGTGAGAACATGTGGTGTTTGGTTTTTTGTCCTTGCGATAGTTTGCTGAGAATGATGGTTTCCAGCTTCATCCATGTCCCTACAAAGGATATGAACTCATCATTTTTTATGGCTGCATAGTATTCCATGGTGTATATGTGCCACATTTTCTTAATCCAGTCTATCATTGTTGGACATTTGGCTTGGTTCCAAGTCTTTGCTATTGTGAATAGTGCCGCAATAAGTTTTATGACAAACCCTCAGCCAATATCATACTGAATGGGCAATTACTTTTAATGGCAAAACCGCACTTACTTTTGCACCAACCTAATAACATCATACTTAATGCTTACCTACTGAATGCTTTCCCCCAGTATCAGAAGCAAGGCAAATATATCTGCTCTCACCATTTCTATTCAATATTGTTCTTGAGTTTCTAAGAAAGAAAAGAAATAAAAGGCATTCAGATTGGAAAAGAAGAAGAAGTTAAATCGTCTTTATTTCGCGGACAATATGATCATCTATGTAGAGCATCCAAGTGAATACACAAAAAGGTTACTAGAACTAATAAGTGAGTTAAGTAAGGTTATAGGATATGATATCAATAATAAAAAAATTTCTATTTGCTAGCAATTAACAATCAAACATTTAAATTAAAAACAATCAATTTATAATTTCATCAACAGTACAATATGTAGTGATAAATCTGAAGACTTGAACATTGAAAAACTGCAAATATTGCTGAGAGAAGTTAAAGACTATTTAAATAAATCAAGATCTATAACATGATAATGGGTCAAAAAACTCAACACTAAGATGTCAAGTCTCCAAAAATTTATCTATAGATTCAATACAATGCCAATTAAAATCCATGAAGAAATTTGGAAAGTTATTCCAAAATTATCATGGAAATACAAGGGAATTAGAATAGCCAAAATAATTTTTCAAAAGAGAAAGAGGGCTGATTAGGTTAGGTTAGACTCACTCAGGTTTTCCTTTAAGGTCAATTTATTAGTAAACTTAATTACATCTGCCTAATCACTTTTGCCACATAATAAGACATAACCATGGGAATGATATCTCATTATATTTACAGGTTCCACTCCCACTCAAAGGGAAGGGGATTATATAAGGGTGAGGGACATTGGGGCTTATCTTAAAATTCTACTTACCACACGTTTTAATCTATAGTGACAGAAAATAGATCAGTGGATGCCTGAGGTCAAGGTGGAAGGAGTGGGAGGAAGGAGTTATAAAGGACCACAAGGAAACTTGAATGGAGACTTTTCATTGTCTTGATTGTGGTGATGGTTTCATGGCTGTTTGCCTACAACAAAACTTATCAAATTGTACACTTTAAATATGCGCAGTTTCTTGTGCATCTCAGTATTTATATCTCAGTAAAGCTGGTTTTGAAAAAAAGAAGTAATTAACCCATTTCTGCCAGCCCCATTTCAAATCCTGTAAATTGAGAAGCTAAAACTAAGGCTTTATGGTAAGGAATTGCCAAAAGGAAACATAAACCCCAATTTGTTGTGGAAACTGAACAATTACCTAAAATTTAAGATCAGAACTCAGAAATCTACCTCAATTTAGTAACTAAGTAAGTCCTTTAAAAACCCTTAATTAGAATCAATTACTCTGTTCCTAAGGAAAGAGTTTGAAATTGAACTCTTCACCTAGTTAGCTATTCTATTACCATGATTTTGAACCATTTGCCTTCCTGTTTTCTTCAATTTGGATGAACATCACTGAGCCAAATAGCAAAACTAAGGCAAGAATAGTAATAGCAGCATAGCCACAGAGGATCATCCAACTCAAATTACTTTAAATTGGTGCAAGACCTGTTCACAAAACCAGCAGAAGGCATTTGAGTAGAAGTTCACTGCATATTGAGATTTACAACATCCCTGCTGGGTGTCTTTGATTGGCGGAAGTTTAAAAGGCAAAAATCTTCAATTCAATTTCTCAATATTGGATTAATGACACTGCAATTCAGAAGACAGATACAATATTAATTTGGGAAATAAGAGTAACATTTAAATTGGGGGATTTTTAGTAAAGCAGACTTCCCTTCATAATATGGATGGGTCTCATGCAGCCAGCTGAAGGTCTGAGTAAAACAAAAGACTGATCTCCCTCAGGCAAGGAGGAATTCTTCAACAGCCAGTTTTGAACTTGAACCACAACATCAGCTCTTCCCTAGGTCTGTCTGCTCATTCTGCAAGGTTTGGGCTTACCAGCCTCAAAAACCAAGTGTGGGAACTCTAAACAATCCTCTCTATGTATATACATGCATCCAATTGGTTCTGCTTCTCAAGAGAACCTACAATAATATATTCACCAAGTCCAAGTCCTGTGCTTGTCATAAACTTTCTTAGAATTGTTGGAAAGTGATATATTTTAAATTAAACCCCAAAACTTTGATACGTTATTTTATTCAGTATTATAAGTAAATTACTAATCTTTGGTAAAAACAGAAGTTTAATGGCTCCCATTCTTACTCCCATCATGGGTGTTGAGCCTCCTAATAGACTCATTTGTCACCAGTCTCTGCTTCTGCCTATCCCAAATCTCCCATATAAATACCAAAAAAAACTTTCTAAAATCAAATCTAATTATGGCACTACTTTGATTCAAACTTTTCAGTAGTTGTTTAGTCTGGCTTTGAACTTCTCAAATGATCCAGCTTCAGCTTGGGCCACACACTCTCCTTTGAGAACTCAAAGAAGCTGAAGCACAATCTGTTCTGGGAATATCACAGAGATGCAGGCCTGAGATATAGCCAGCATCTGATTTCCAGGCGTCCTGTATATACAAGAGGTGTCCTGTACTAAATGATTTTGTCCTGAGTCCTATATTGGCTTTGCCAGGATGCCTTAAATGTCCTGTATTCAGTTTTTTTTCCAATAACTACAAAAAGTTTGTAGTTAGTTTTCTGCCACAGTTATTGGTGCTTGAATCTTAAATGGTAACACTAGCTAAAAAGTCATACCTCCACAAATAAAAATCTGGACAATCCTTTAAGATTCCTCTTGCAGGCTTGGCTGAGGACAGACCAAAAGGGGGAACTGAAAATTAAAATACTTATTTTTCATACTCAAAAGAGGAAGACTGTCCTTTGGCTAATGTCCCAACTCATGAACAAATAACCACCATTAATTAGCAGTAACAGATCTGTACACATGCTCTGAAAATCAGCCAATCAGCAACTTCCTTGCACCAGTAACTGTTTCCAAAAGTTAGGAAATCAATGGCCCAAGCTCTGGAATTCAGCTAATCATGACAAGTCTATGCCTCTAGATAACAGCCAATCAGTAAATGCCTTACTCTAGTGACCACATAAAAACATCTGAAAGTCCATCAATTCCTGAATGTCAGGCCTCCCTAACCAACAATTTGGAAAGACTGTGTCTTGCTACAGATCTACCTTGTAGGCAAAGGGAAAGTTCACCTTTTTTACATCCGATACTGAGTTCAATTTATTGCTAGTTGGTCTTTCAACATTTCAGCCCCTGTTTATGATTAGCTATGAGTTCTGATTTGTGAGTGACATATTATTGTTACTGTTAGGTTATCAAATTCAGTCCTTTCAATTCTAGTGGTGGCTGCTCTTTGTTTGAATTTGTGTATCTTTGAACATCAAAATGCCAAAATGTAAGTGTAAATTTTGTAATAAATTTTCTGAACAGTGGATATTTATTAAATGAGGGAAAAAATCCTCTGGAAACTGTAAATATTTGTGCATTTCCAAATTGTTCATTTAGTATAAAAAATTATGAAATGTTAGTTATAAACCAACAGATGCTAACTAAACATAAGAGATACATGATTTCATCAACTACTACCAAAAATGTGATAAAATAATAAATTTTTAAGATAAATTCAGATAAGGAAGATAAACTAATCACAGCAGAAGTTTTGATGGCTTTTCTTAGTTCAGGCTGATATAACAAAATACCATAAACTGGGTGGTTTATCAACAACAGAAATTTATTTCTTACAGTTCTAGGGCTGGGATGCCCAAGATCAAGGAATTGGCAGATTCAGTGTCTGGTGAGAACTCCCTTCCTCATAGGTGGCCCCTTCTTGCTGAGTCTTCACATGGTAGAAGGGGCAATCAAGCGCCTTCATTCAGGGCTCTTTTGAAAGGGAACTAATCCCACTGAAAGCAAAGCATGACCTAATAACCTTCTAAAGACACCATCCCTTAATTACTATTGCATTAGAGATTAGGTTTCCACATACGAATTTTGCAGGGGGACACAAGTATTCAGACCACAGCATATCTCACATAAACTATGTGAGATACTGTTCTATTCATCATGCTAGTTGTTGCCTAAACATCTTGTTTTTTTCATTGTATTATTGTTTTATAGGCCTTGTTGGATTTATGCTTTAAGGAGGTTCTGTTTTGGTATATTTTGAAGTTTTGTTTCAAGATTCAGAACTCCTTTTAGCATTTCTTGTAGTGCAGGCTTGGTGGTGGCAATTTCTCTCAGCATTTGTTTGTCTGAAAAATACTTTATCTCTCCATTTATGAAGCTTAGTTTTGCTGGATACAAAATTCTTGATTAAAAATTATTTTGGTTAAGGAAGCCAAAGATAGGAACCCAATCCCTTTTGGCTTGTAAGATTTCTGCTGAGAAATTAACCGTTAAGCTGATAAATTTTCCTTTATGGGTTACCTGATGATTTTGTCTCACAGCTCTTTAGATTCTTTCCTTCATCTTGGCTTTAGATAACCTGATGACTATGTGCCTAGGTGACGGAATTTCCCAGGAGTTCTTTGAGCTTCTTGTATTTGGATGTCTAGATCTCTAGCAAGGCCAGGGATGTTTTCTTCAATTATTTTCTCAAATAAGTTTTCCAAACTTTTAGATTTATCTTCTTCCTCAGGAACACCAACTGTTCTTAGGTTTAACCATTTAACACAATCTGAAATTTTTTGGAGATTTGTTCATTTTTTTAATTCTTTTTTTTTTTTTTTGTCTGATAAGGTTAATTCAAAAGCCTTGTCTTTGAGCTCTGAAGTTCTTTTTTTCTACTTGTTCTAGTCTATTGTTGAAACTTTCCACTGCATCTTGTATTTCTCTAAGTGTGTCTTTCATTTTCAGAAGTTGTGATTGATTTTCTTTAGGATATCTATTTCTCTGGATAATTTTTTATCCATATCTTGTATTTTTTATTTATTTAAGTTGATTTTCACCTTTCTCTGGTATCTCCTTGAGTAGCTTAATAATCAACCTTCTGAATTCTTTATCTGGCAATCCAGAGATTTCTTCTTGGTTTGAATTCATTTTTGAGGAGCTAGTGTGATCTTTGAGGATGTTATACAACACTATTTTGTCATATCACCATAATTACTTTTCTGGTTTCTTCTCATTTGGGTAGATTAGTTCTTAAATTGTTCTTGAATTTATTTTTGATTGGACTGTGGTTTTTTTGGGAGGGGGGTTATTGTTGTTTTTCCCCTCTTAAGGATCAGATTTAATATTTATTTTAGCCTAACATGATTGTTGGTGCTTGTAAGGATGAAGTCTCTATATGAGAACCTTAGTTACAGAGAGTCTTTGTGCATTGGTTTTCCCAGATGCTGGATGTAGTAGTTATATTTTTGGTGTGTGGGTGAGTCTCCTATGTAGTTGGCAGGTCATCAAGACAGAAAGTCAACAAAGAAACAATGGACTTAAACTATATCCTAGAACAAATGAACTTAACAGATATTTACAGAACATTCTACCCAACAACTGCAGAATGCACATTTTTTTCATCAGCACTTAGAACCTTCTCCAAGATAGCCTATATGACAGACCACAAAATAAGTCTCAATAAATTTAAGAAAATCCAAATCATATCAAGTCTCCTCTTAGACCACAGTGGAATAAAACTGGAAATTAACTCCAAAAAGAATCCTCAAAAATAGACAAATACATGGAAATTAAATAATCTGCTCTTGAATGATCTTTGGGTCAACAATGAAATCAAGATGAAAATTTTAAAATCTTTGAGCTAAACGATAATAATGATACAACTTATCAAAACCTTTGGGATATAGCAAAAGCGGTGTTAAGAGGAACGTTCATAGCATTAAATGCCTACATCAAAAAGTCTGAAAGAGCACAAATAGACAATCTAGGGTGACACTTCAAAGAACTAGAGAAAGAAAACAAATCAAACCCAGCATAAGAAAAGAAATAACAAAGATCAGGACAGAATTAAATGAAATTTAAACAACAACAGCAAAAATATATAAAAGATAAGTGAAACAAAAAGCTGGTTCTTGGAAAAGATAAACAAAATTGATAGACCATTAATGAGAATAACTGAGAAAAGAAGACAGAAGATCCAAACAAACTGAATTAGAAATGAAATGAGAGATATTACAACTGATACCACAGAAATAAAAGATCATTTAAGGCTATTATGAACACCTTATGTGCACAAACTAGACAATCTAGAGATGTATAAATTCTTGGAAATATACAACCCTCCTAGATTAAATCTGGAAAAAATAGAAACTCTGAACAGATCGATAACAAGTAGCAAGATTAAAAAAGTAATTTAAAAAATATCAAGAAAAAAAAGTCGACGACCAGATGGATTCACAGTTGAATTCTATCAGACATTCAAAGAAGAATTAGTACCAAAAATACTGAAACTACTGCAAAAGATGAAGAAAGAATGAATCCTTCCTAAATCATTCTATGAAGCCAGTATCACCCTACTACCTAAACCAGGAAACGACGTAACAAAAAAAAAGAAAACTACAGGCAAGTATTTCTGATGAACATAGATGCAAAAATCCTTAAAACACTTGCTAACCAAATCAATTAACAGCATATCAGAAAGATAACACATCATGATCAAGTGAGTTTCATACCAGGGATGCAGGGATGGTTTAACACACACAAGTCAATAAATGGGATACATAACATAAACTGAAGTAAAAACAAAAACCATATGATCATTTCAATAGATGCAGAAAATGGATTAAATGGATTTGACAAAATCCAGCATTGTTTTATGATAAAAACCCTCAGCAAAATTGCCATAGAAGGAACATACCTCAAGGTAATAAAAGCCACCTATGACACACACACAGCCAACATTATACTGAATTGGGAAAAATTGAAAGCATTTCCCCTGAGAACTGGAACAAGACAAGGATGCCCACTTTTACCACTTCTATTCAACATAGTACTGAAAGTCCTAGCCAGAGCAATCAGACAAGAGAAAGAAACAAAGAGCATCCAAATCAGTAAAGAGGGAAGTCAAACTGTCACTGTTCACTGATGATATAATCCTTTATTTAGAAAACCCTAAAGACTTATCTAAAAAGCTCCTAGATCTAATAAATGAATTCAGTAAAGTCTCAGGATACAAAAACCAATGTACACAAATCAGTAGCACTGGTATACATCAACAACAAACAAGCTGAGAATCAAATCAAGTACTCAATCCCTTTTATGACAGCTGCAAAAAATTAAAATATTTAGGAATATATCCAACCAAGGATGTGAAAGATCTCTATAAGGAAAATTATAAAACACTACTGAAAGAAATCATTGATGACACAAACAAAAGGAAATACATCCCATGCTCATGGATGAGTAGAATCAATTTTGTGAAAATGACCATACTGCCAAAAACAGTCTACAGATTCAATGCAATTCCCATCAAAATACTGTCATTGTTCTTCATAGAATTAGAAAAAAAAATCCTAAAATTCATATGGAAAGAAAAAGAGCCCACATAGCCAAAGCAAGACTAAGAAAAAAGAACAAATTTGGAGGTATCACATTGCCTGACTTCAAACTATACTACAAGGCTATAGTCACCAAAATAGCATGATACTGTCATAAAAACAGGCACATAGACCAATGGAACAGAATAGAGAACCCAGAAATAAAGCCAAATGCTTACAGCCAACTGATTTTCAACAAAGCCTACGAAAACATAAAGAGGGGAAAGGACACCCTATTCAACAAATCATCCTGGGATAGTTGGCAAACTACATGTAGAAGAATGAAACTCTAACCTCATCTCTCACTTTATAAAAAATCAACTCAAGATGGATCAAAGCCTTAAATCTAAAACTTGAAACCATAAAAACTCTAGAAGGTAACACTGGAAAAACTCTTCTAGACATTGGCATAGGAAAAGAGTTCATGACCAAGAATTCAAAAACAAATGAAACAAAATACAAATAAATAGATTAATTAAACTAAAAATCCTCTGCATAGCAAAAGAAATAATCAGCAGAGTAAACAGACAATCCACAGACTGGGATAAAATCTTCACAAACTATGCATCTGACAAAGGACTAATATCCAGAATCTGCAAGGAACTCAAACAAATCAGCAACAAAAAAACAAATAACCCCATCAAAAAGTGGGCAAAGGACATGAATGGACAATTCTCAAAAGAAGAAGATATACAAATGGCCAATGAACATTAAAAAAATGCTCAACATCACTAATTATCAGGGAAATGCTAATCAAAACCACAATGAGATACCACCTCACTCCTGTAAGAATGGCCATATTCAAAAAATCAAAATACAATAGATGTTATCATGGTGGTGAAAAGGGAATGCTTTTACACTACTGGTGGGAATGTAAACTAGTACAACCACTATGGAAAACAGTATGGAGATTCTTTAAAGAACTAAAAGTAGAACCACCATTTGATCCAGCAATCCCACTACTGAGTATCTACCCAGAGTAAAAGAAGTCACTATATGAAAAAGATACTTGCACATGCATGTTTATAGCAGTGCAATTTACAATTGTAAAAATATGGAGCCAGCCTAAATGCCCATTAACTAAAGAGTGGATAAAGAAAATGTGGTATATATACACCATGGAATACTACTCAGCCATAAAAAGGAATGAAATAATGACATTTACAGCAACCTGGATGAAATTGGAGACCATTATTCTAAGTGAAGTAACTCAGGAATGGAAAACCAAATATTGTACGTTCTCACTTATAAGTGGGGGCTAACCTATGAAGATGCAAATGCATAAGAATGATATAATGAACTTTGGGGACTCAGTGGGAAGACTGAGAGGGGGTGAGGGATAAAAGGCTACACACTGGGTACATTGTACATTGCTCGGGGGATGGGTGCACCAAAATCTTATAAGTCACCACTAAAGAACTTATCCATGTAACCAAAAACCACCTGTTCCCCCAAAATTATTGAAATGCTAAAAAAAATTCTTTTTAAAGAAAGTAGAGGCAAAAATAAAACCAGTTCCAGAAGACATTATGTTAAGTGAAATAATCCAGGTACAGAAAGACAAATATTTCATATTTTCACTCATAGAGGTAGACAGTGGAATAATGATGGCCAGAGGCTGGGAAGCGGAGTCGAGAGGAGGAATAAAAGGGAGATTGGTTAGTGGGCACACAAATACAATTAGAACGAATAAGATCTAGTGTTTAGTAACACAATAAGGTGACTATAAGTAGCAAAAATATATTGTGTATTTTAAAATAGCTAAAAGGGTAGAATTGGAGTGTTCTTAATACAAAGAAATAATAGATGCTTGAGGTAATAGATACCTCAATTACCCTGATTTGATTATTACCCATTGTATGCCTGTATCAAAACACCATATGTACCCCATAAATATATTCAACTATCGTGTACCCCTAATAATTAAAAAAATAAATAAAACCAGTTCCTGGAATGGCTGGTATTGGAATATCATCCTCTGTCAAGTTTTCTGATTCAACCCTCCCTCCTCCACCTCCAGAAAAAATTATCAAGTGCCAGGATGAAAGATACTGCAATAATTTTTAAAATGTAATAGTTCCATTTTCTGTTACAGAGCTTATTGAAGACCTAATGCCTTAAATTTTTACAATATAGCTAAGAATGCAAGTAATTATAAAGTGAAAAACATGTTCCCTTTGCTTGTGCAATATTTGTCATATGAAAAAGGGTTACTTTTATTTTTTTTATTTCCATAGGTTTTGGGGGAACAGGTGGTGTTTGGTTACATGAGTAAGTTCTTTAGTGGTGATTTGTGAGATTTTGGTGCACCCATCTCCCAAGCAGTATACGTGGAACAAAAAGAGTTACTTTTAAGATTACTGTAACATCTCTTCCAGATGAGACTTGAAAATTTAAAGCAAATTTTCGCAAAGCCTCTATTATTTACTAAGTTAAGAATTAATAAGAAAAATCGTACTTCTTTTTGTGGTGATAATATGAATAAAAATTTTGACACAAATTTTGATATTTGTATTCATATTATGGATATTTGCATAAAAGTGCAGATAATGTGGCCGGGTGCGGTGGCTCATGCCTGTAATCCCGGCACTTTGGGAGGCCAAAGCGGGCAGATCACGAGGTCAAGAGGTCAAGACCATCCCGGCCAACCTGGTGAAACCCCGTCTCTACTAAAAATACAAAAGTTAGCTGGGCGTGGTGGCACTGCCTGTGGTCCCAGCCACTCGGGAGGCTGAAGCAGGAGAATAACTTGAACCCGGGAGGTGGAAGTTGCAGTGAGCCTAGATCGCACCACTGCACTCCAGCCTGGCGACAGAGACAGACTCCGTCTAAAAAAAAAAAAAGTGCAGATAATGTTTATTCAAAGTCAAAGCAAAACATGAATAGAAGGCATTGATTGTCTGACTATATTCCAAATAATGCTGTTGAAACTGCACTTAATGTTCTTTCTATAGACATCGAAGTCATTGCCATAAAATTATTCCCCTACTTCAGCATTTACACTGTTCAGGGTGATTGAAAAATTTTTGTGATTCTGTTGGCCTGCAGGAGTCTTCAATTCTCTTGCATTCAGAAACCCACTGGGTCTCTTGAACAAAGGCATTTGAGAGAATCCCCAGGTTATCTGAAGCATTTAAATAAATCATATTTTAATTCTAAAGAAAAGACTCCCCAAATTTTTGTTGACTTCTTAACTAGTCCATTGAATGAGGCTTATTTATTTTTTAATCATTCTTGTCAATATCTCTTTAACAATATGATTATTCAGATTGAAAGAGCTACCAGTGTTATTGAAGTACTTCAATCCTTAAAGAAAATTGTTGAATGCATTAAATAAAGAATTGCAGAAAAAAATAGACCTTTACGTGTCAAGACTGTTCTTAAAAGGAACAACATTACTTATGAGCGGGAAAAGGAATTCCAACTTGAAATGAATAATTATTACAGCACTATTCATGTGCTGCTACCTTGTGAAATAATTTCATTCCCTGAAGAGTTTTATATAAAACCATCAATTATTCTGCCCTTTTATTGATACATAATATTTGTACACATTTATGGGGTACATGTGACAGTTTCGTGCTTGCATACAGTGTGTAATGATCAAATCAGGGTATTTAGGATATACATTGCCTTGAACATTTGTCACTTTTTGTGTTGGGAACATTTAAAGTCTTCTGGCTATTTCAATATATGTAATATACTGCTGCTAACTATAGTCACCCTACTGTGCTATCAGTAAGGTGATACACAGAACATTTTCCTTCTGTGTAGTTTTATGTTAACTCATTAACTAATCTCTCTTCATCCCCTACATCCCACCCTTCCCAGTGTCTGGCAACTATCATTCTCTGCTCTATCTCCATGTGATCAAATTTTTCAGTTTCCACATGTGAGTGAGAACATATGATATTTGTCTTTCTGCATCTGGCTTATTTCACTTAACATAATGACCTCCACTTTCATCCATTTTGCTGCAAATGACAGGAATCCATTCTTTTTTATGGCTAAGTAGTATTCCATTTCATACATATAACACATTTTTAAATCCATTCATCCATTGATGGGCATTTAGGTTGATTCCATATCTTGGCTATTGTGAATAGTGCTGCAATAAATGTGAGGGTGCAGGTATCCCTTTGATACACTGATTTCTTTTCCCTTGGATAAATACCCAGTAGTGAGATTCTGGATCACATGGTAGTTCTATTTTTAGTGTTTTGAGAAACTTTTGTACTGTTTTCCATAATGGCTGTACTAATATATTTCCACTGTGTATAAGAGTTCTCTTTTCTCCACATCCTTGCCAGCAGTACTTATTTTTTACCTTTTAATAATAGCAATTCTAACTGGGGTAAGATGATATCTTATTGTGCTTGTGATTTGCATTTCTCTGATGATTAGTGATGTTGAGCATGTTTTCATATATCCGTTGGCCATCTGTTTGTCTTCTGAGAAATGTCTGTTCAGATGATCCTTTGCCCACATTTTAATGGAATTGTTTGGATTTTTGCTGTTGAGTCTTTCAAGTTCTTTGTATATTCTAGATATGAGCCCCTTGTCAGATGAACAGTTTGCAAGTATTTTCTCCCATTCAACAGGTTGTCTCTTCACTCTGTTGATTGTTTCCTTTGCTGTGCAGAAGTTTTTTGAGTTTAATATAGTCTTATTTGTCTATTTCTGTTTTTGTTGGCTGTGATTTTGATGTCTTAAAGTTTTTGCCTAGACCAATGATGTCCTGAAGCATTTCTCCTATGTTTTCTTCTAGGAGTTTTATAGTTTCAGTTCTTACATTTAAGTATTTAATTCATTTTGAGTTGATTTTTTATGGAGTGAGAGAAAGTAGTCTAGTTTCATTTTTCTGCATATAGATATTCAGTTTTCCCAGCATATTTATTAAAGAGGGTGTCCTTTTCCCAATGTATGTCATTGGCAACTTTGTCAAAAATCAGTTAGCTGTAAATATGTAGATTTATTTCTAGGTTCCCTATTCTGTTCCATTGGCCTATGTGTCTTTTTATAATAATACCAGGTTGTTTTGGTTACTATAGCTATGTAGTACATTTTGAAGTCAGGTAGTGTGATGCTTCCAGCTTTGTTCCTTTTGCTCAGGATTGCTTTGTCTATTTTTGGTCTTTTCTGGTTCCATACAAATTTTAGGATTTTTTTTTTCTATTTCTTTCTGTGAAGAATCTTGCCGGTTCAGTGTAGTAAAGATAAAATTTAAAGAAATAAAATTTTAAAAATCAAGAATGTTATTGGTATTTTGATAGGGATTGCATTGAATCTGTAGATTGTCTTGGGTAGTATAGTAATTTCACAATATTAATTCTTCCAATTCATGAATATGGGATGCCTTTCCATCTGTTTGTGTCCTTTGCAATTTCTTTCATCAGTGTTTTATAGTTTTCTCTGTAGAGGTCTTTCACCTCCTTGGTTAAATTTATTCCTTGGTATTTTATTTCTTTGTAGCTATTGTAAATGGGATTGCCATCTTGATTTCCTTTTTAGCTAATTCATTGTTGGTGTATAGAAATGCTACTGATTTTTGTATGTGGATTTTGTAACCTGAAACTTTACTGAATTCATTTATCAGTCATTCTGCTTTTAGATAAGTCAACCTCTCAGCATCCAATAGCTTTGAGAGGAAAGACATTAAAAGAAAATAAATTAATCTGAAAAGGTTTTCACTGATTTTCAACTGGCATCAGTATGGCACACAATCAGAACAGAAATATAAAATCAAGCTTCCTGAAGCAGTTAGAACAATTATTTTTCATAATTTTTCCAAGACTAGGAAGAGTTTATTGTCCCTACATGCAAAATAATACACTAATTCATAAAGATTTTTGGACAAAGAAAAGGACTTAGGAAAATAAGATAAAAATGGAAACATTACAGTAGTGCTTTTCCAACTTTTTTTAAATCATAGGGCACAGTAAGAAATACATTTTATGTCACAATCCAATATTGTGTGTGTGTGTGTGTGTGTGTGTGTGTGTGTGTGTGTAGGGTTATCCCTCGCTATCCTCTGAGGATTGATTCCAGGACCACCCAAAGATACCAAAATCTGTGGATGCTCATGTCCTGTATGCAAAAATGATATAGTTATGCATATAACCTATGTACATCTTCCAGTGTAATTTAAATCATCTCTAGATGACTTATAACACCTAATACAATGTAAATGCTATGTAAATCGTTGTTATTCTGTATTTTTAATTTGTATTCTTTGTTATTGTTGTATTTTTAAATTTTATTCCAAACATTTTCTATCACAGTTGGTTGCATCCATGGATGCTAAAACCATGGATATGGAAGGCTAGCCGTATATATACATATATATATAGTCAATCCTCACTATTCACAGATTCCATATTTGCTCATCTGCCTACTTGTTAACATTTACTTGTAACCCAAAATACTTGCAAAGATTTTCTGGTAAGTCAGGAATATTCTCATGTGCAGAGCAGCAAAAAATTTGAGTAGCCCTACGTGGATGTTCCCAACTAAGGTCAAGCAAGGTAACACTCAGCCTTCTGGTTTCTAGTTCTCCTATGGTAAACAAGTGTCCTTTTTGCAGTTTATTTAATACCACTTTCTTTGTTTTGGCTTTTCTTTCTTTCTTTCTTTCTTTCTTTCTTTCATTTTTTTTGGTGATTTCCCTGTCTAAAGTGGCCCCAAAACATAGTGCTAAAATACTGTCTAGTGTTTAAAAGCACAAGAAGGCTGTGATGTGCCTTACAGAAAAACATAGACTTGTTAGATGAGCTTCATTCAGGCATGAGTTATAGTGCTATGTGAGTGAGTTCAATGTTAATGAATCAACTATATATATATATGATATACACACATATATATTAAATAAGGTGTCTTTAAAAAGAACAGACATAAAACAAGATTATATACTGACCAATTTACTATAAGACCAATAGGTTCACATGCCCCCTGTGACAGCAACAGACCAATTACACTGAGTGACAGACAAGTTACACTGAGACAGCAGCATCTGCAACAGAGAAAGAGTTCAATGATCACAGGGTGCTGAATGTGGAGATGGAATGAGACCCTGAAATTCATCTCCCTGAGGAGTTCTGGGCTAGGATTTTTAAAGAGATTGTGGAAGGAAAGAGGAAGGAAAATTGGGGTCATTGATTGGTTGGGGTAAGGGGGATGAAATCATCAGTATGTGGAAATCACATTCTTTACTGAGTCAGCTTCTGTGGAGTCCTTCAGACCAGCTGACATCAGTAGTTTCATTGGTATGCAGGACTGGAAGAATAACTCAAATGAAAAATAGATCAGAGAGCAAGATGACCTCATGGTTAATGCTGAATGTGCTGCAAGCTTGGCTTGTTTTCATTTCCCACTCCCTTCTTCCCTGATTAATTTTATAAAGTTTATAAGGATGGTTTCAAACTTACACAAATGTCATAACTAGAGGCTTGTAGGGCCCTAACTCTGTATTTCATTGGTATTAGTTAATTCAGTGTTCAAGGCAACTTTACGGACCATAATTTCTTAGTAACAAGAATCAACTCTGTGTGTGTGTCTGTGTGTGTGCATCAGCAACAATTTTCATGAAATGTAATACCATTACTGTGTGACATACATTGATAATTTATATTATGTTTCTCTTTTTAATGCTGATTGTAGCAGTTTCAACTCCCTAAATTGGTTTTAGGACCCATTAATAGGTCATGATGTGCAACTGGAAAACATTGAGATACTCCAACACACACAGAAAGAAAATTTTTCTCAGGTTAGAAAATAAAATCAGTGTTAAAAGGTTATAGAAAAAATAATGGGCCAAGTTTTATGACTGCCTTCTTAAGAAATTTTAAGAATGAGAGCAGTAAGTTCTTAGGTTTTTATTATTTTTGATCCTTTAGATGCCATGTTACTTTGTATTTTCCTTTTGAATATGTACCAGCTGTTGAATATAAGAATCATTTAATTCATGAACACCATTTCTCTTTCTGACATTTGACGGAGTTGATAATCTTCTGGAGATGAAGGAAAAAAGTTTGTTTTGGGATCCAGTTTGATGCAAGAAGGCCAGAAAATTTTCACAGATGAAAAAGTGGGTAATTATTCCTTACATGTGAAACAAGACTGTCTTTTAGCGCTTTTCAGCAAATGTTTGACTGCAATGGTCCTGTGTGGGCTATTGGTTTGAAGGGGCAACGGCAGGATTGCTCAGGCTCCATCCTGATGGGTTATCGGCCCACTGGGGGATTCAGTTACAATTAGTCTGTTCTGCTATAGTAAAGGAAGAATGTCTATTATGATTATTAATTAGTTGTTAGTAACACTGTAAGGATAGACTATGAAGCCAAGAAAAATAAGCCCCAAAATTTCAGTGGCTTATAGTATAATAAAGGCTTATTATTGCTCTTGTCATAATTCAATAGAGACCCAGGTAGCTCTCCTTAGTCAGTGACTCTGGGGCCCAGGCTGTTTCCATCTTGTCGGTCCACCATCCTGCAGCTTCGAGGCCACCCTGGCATCACATACATGAAAGATGGAGAACAGAAGACACATCGCATAAAAGGCTATGCTGGATAATGTAGAGATCAGGCCTGGAAGTGGTTCTTTACTTTTGTCCATATTTTGATGGTCAGAACCCAGTCACAGGCCAACCCAACTCCAAGAGAAGCTGGGAAATGTGGAGGAGCACTCAGTTATGGATGAGCACTAATAATCTCTGTCACAGGCAGAAAAGCCTACATATCAATAGGGACATTTGTGCAAGGGATCAGTGTCTTGATTGAGTAGGTCTGGCTGAGAACGCTTTTATTTTATTTATTTATTTTTTTATTTTACTTTAACCTCTGGGATACATGTGCTGAACGTGCAGGTTTGTTACATAGGTATACATGTGCCATGGTGGTTTGCTGCACCTATCAACCTGTCATCTGGGTCTTAGGCCCCACATGCATTAGGTATTTGTCCTAGTGCTCTCCCTCTCCTTTCCCCCCACCCACCAACAGGCCCCAGTGTGTGATGTTCCCCTTCCTATGTTCATGTGTCCTCATTGTTCAACTCCCACTTATGAGTGAGAACATGCGGTGATTGGTTTTCTGTTCCTATGTTAGTTTGCTGAGAATGATGGTTTCCAGCTTCATCTATGTCGCTGAAAAGGACATGAACTCATTCTTTTTATGGCTGCATAGTATTCCATGGTGTATATGTTCCACATTTTCTTTATCCAGTCTATCATTGATGGGCATTTGGGTTGGTTCCAAGTCTTTGCTATTGTAATTAGTGCTGCAATAAACATATGTGTGCATGTGTCTTTAAAGTAGAATTATTTATAATCCTTTGGTTATATACCCAGTAATAAGATTGCTGGGTCAAATGTTATTTGTAGTTCTAGATCCTTGAGGAATCGCCACACTGTCTTCCACAATGGTTGAACTAATTTACACTCCCACTAACAGTGGAAAAGTGTTTCTATTTCCGCACACTCTCACCAGTATCTGTTGTTTCCTGACTTTTTAATGATCGCCATTCTAACTGGCGTGAGACGGTATCTCATTGCGGTTTTGATTTGCATTTCTCTAAATACCAGTGATGATGAGCTTTTTTTCATGTTTGTTGGCCACATAAATGTCTTCTTTTGAGAAGTGTCTGTTCATATCCTTCACCCACTTTTTGATGGGGTTGTTTTTTTCTTGTAAACTTGTATCAGTTCGTTGCAGATTGCGGATATTAGCCCTTTGTCAGACGGATAGATTGCAAAAATTTTCTCCCATTCTGTAGGTTGCATGTTCACTCTGATGATAGTTTCTTTTGCTGTGCAGAAGCTCTTTAGTTTAATTAGATCCCATTTGTCTATTTTGGCTTTTGTTGCCATTGCTTTTGGTGTTTTAGTCTTGAAGTCTTTGCCCATGCCTATGTGCTGAATGGTATTGCCTAGGTTTTCTTCTAGGGTTTTTATGGTTTTAGGTTTAAAATTTAAATCTTTAATCCATCTTGAATTAATTTTTGTATAAGGTGTAAGGAAGGGGTCCAGTTTCTATTTTCTGTATATGGCTAACCAGTTTTCCCAACATCATTTATTAAATAGGGAATCCTTTCCCCATTGCTTGTTTTTCTCAGGTTTGTCAAAGACCAGATGGTTGCAGATGTGTGGTGCTATTTCTGAGGCCTCTGTTGTGCTCCATTGGTCTATATATCTGTTTTGGTTAGTGCGTACAATGCTGTTTTGGTTACTGCGGCCTTGTAGTGTAGTGTAGTGCAGTGTAGTGTAGTGTAGTGTAGTGTAGTGCAGTGCAGTACAGTACCGTACCGTACAGTACAGTACAGTACAGTACAGTATAGTATAGTTTGAAGTCAGGTAGCATAGTGTGATGCCTCCAGCTTTGCTTTTTTTTTTTTTTTTTTTTTGCTTAGGATTGTCATGGCCATATGGCCACTTTTTTGGTTCCATATGGAATTTCAAGTTGTTTTCTCTAGTTCTGTGAAGAAAGTCAATGGTAGCTTGATGGGAATAGCATTGAATGTATAAATTACTTTGGGCAGTATGGCCATTTTCACACTATTGATTCTTCCTATCCATAAGCATGGAATTTTTTCCATTTTTTAGTGCCCTCTCTTATTTCCTTGAGCAGTGGTTTGTAGTTCTCCTTGAAGAGGTCCTTCACATCCTTTGTAAGTTGGATTCCTAGGTATTTTAGTTTCTTTGTAGCAATTGTGAATGGGAGTTCACTCATGATTTGGCTCCCTGCTTGTCTATTATTGGTGTATAGGAATGCTTGTGATTTTTGCACATTGATTTTGTATCCTGAGACTTTGCTGAAGTTGCTTATCAGCTTAAGGAGTTTTGGGGCTGAGACAATGGGGTTTTCTAAATATATGATCATATTGTCTGCAAACAGAGATAATTTGACTTTCTCTCTTCCTATTTGAATGCCCTTTATTTCTTTCTCTTGTCTGATTGCCCTGGCCAGAACTTCCAATACAATGTTGAATAGGAGTAGTGAGAGAGGGTATCTTTGTCTTGTTCTGGTTTTCAAAGGGAATGCTTCCAGCTTTTGCCCATTCAGTACGGTATTGGCTATGGGTTTGTCATAAATAGTTCTTATTATTTTGAGATCTGTTCCATCAATACTTAGTTTATTGAGAGTTTTTAGCATGAAGTGCTGTTGAATTTTGTCAAAGGCCTTTTCTGCATCTATGGAGATAATCACGTGGTTTTTTTCATTGGTTCTGTTTATGTGACGGATTACATTTATTGATTTTCATAGGTTGAACCAGCCTTGCATCCCAGAGATGAAGCTGACTTGATCATGGTGGATAAGCTTTTTGATGTGCTGCTGGATTCGGTTTGCCAGTATTTTATTGAGGATTTTCGCTTCAATGTTCATCAGGGATTTGGCCCGAAATTTTCTTTTTTTGTTTTGTCTCTGCCAGGTTTTGGTATCAGGATGATGCTGGCCTCACAAAATGAGTTAGGGAGGATTCTCTCTTTTTCTAGTGTTTGGAAAAGTTTCAGAAGGAATGATACTAGCTCCTCTTTGTACCTCTGGTAGAATTCTGCTGTGAATCCATCTGGTCCTGGGCTTTTTTTGGTTGGTAGGCTATTAATTACTGCCTCAATTTTAGAACTTGTTATTGGTCTGTTCAGGGATTCTACCTCTTTCTGGTTTAGTCTTGGGAGGGTGTATTTGTGAGGACACTTTTAGATAGTTCTGAAGCACTGCTGAACTCTCTTTATCCATGGTTATTATAAATATTATTGCTGCTGTCTTTAATACCATATTTGAAGTCCTTTCTAAAACAATTTCATTTTATTTACTTTTTGAGATGAAGTCTCACTTTGTCACCCAGGCTGGAGTACAGTGGTGCAATCTCGGCTCACTGCAACATCCGACTCCTGGGCTTAAGTGATTCTCTTGTCTCAGCCTCCCAAGTAGCTGGGATTACACACATGCACCACCACGCCCAGCTAATTTTTGTATTTTTAGTAGAGACGGGGTTTTGCCATGTTGGCCAGGTTGGTCTCAAACTCCTGACCTCAAGTGATCCACCCCTCTCAGCCTCCCAAAAGTGCTGGGATTACAGGTGTGAATGACCATGCCTGACCTCTAAGACATTTTAAATATAGATATTAAGAAGGAGGCAAAAGGCAGGCCCCAAATATGGGTTATTCCCCCATACATTTTGGGAATATGTTGAATAAGCATTTTTATAATGTGGCTCCTAGATAATTTATACCTGAATCACCTTGGTTCCAACTGTTAAATCAAAATTTGTTAAAAAGGTAGACTTCAGAGACTCACTTCTGACCTATTAAATCACAATATATCTTGGTGGCCAGGAATCTGCATTTTAAGTTGCTTCCTAGATTACTTTTGTGTGTGCTAATATTTGAGAAACACTGCTCAGCAAGGACTAAAATATCTTCCACAAGAAAGCTGAGTTTGCCAGTGATTACAAAACAAGCTCAGATCTCAGAGCCAATTTCAATCATCGTTTCTAAATAAGAAAAACCAGCATAGAACATTCTAGGATTTAAATTATCATAATGTTGGCTGACACAGATGATGACAGAGCCAAGATGATCAAGGACAGAAAAAGAAAAAAGCAAGACATGCTTTACTTGGACATCAAACCATTCAATATTTTATTTTTGATGTGTGTGTGTTGTGGGTGTGTGTGTGTATAAATCTCACCTCTACCACTTCCTTTGTCATCACATTTTCTAATTCAACCCTCATCTGCCCTTCAAATAACCTACTAAACAAAAGCCAGCCTAGCCTTTATGATAATTCAAAATGATATAATAGCATCCTCATCACATGGCTGCTGTGAGGATTCAACAAGTTAATGCACATGAAGTGTTCAACCCTTTTCCTAACACCCAGAAGGATAAATCAATGCCAACAATTGTCAAAAGCTAACATAACCACTGACAGACCCCTGGTATTCCTAGGCTCTCAATATAATCCCACAGAGAGCTAGGAAATTGAAGGCCCTGATAGACATCACCCAAGGAAGATTGTGCATGGATGATGCAGGTCTAAATACAGACTCTATCACTAGTTAATGTTATGGTGCAGCAAGCTTCAACTTCCTCAAATGTAAAATAGGTATATCATGGTATCCACCAGGAAATGAGTTAGGAATGGCAGGCCACCCAAGCTCACCCTATCCCATGGAGTATTGCCAGGGTAAATGACACACAGCCCAACTCTACCACTACTACCACCCAGCACACCCACTCACAGAAGGTTTTAAGCCAAATGTAAATCGGTGGATAACTTGTCTACTTTTGCCTCTTATA
This sequence comes from Pan paniscus, assembly GCF_029289425.2. Classification (NCBI taxonomy): domain Eukaryota; kingdom Metazoa; phylum Chordata; class Mammalia; order Primates; family Hominidae; genus Pan; species Pan paniscus. The sequence continues at coordinate 85,590,629 of NC_073252.2, read as the reverse complement.
GACACGGCCTTGGAGTCTCCTCAAAGAACAAACCATCCATCAGTTCAGAAAATGACAGTGTTCAATTTTAAAGGGTCTATCTGCCCTCTCACAGGGATGTGGTCAGGAAGAGAGAGAGAGAAAAGAGGGGGGAAGGGACTAAAATGCCTTAAGCCCTCAGAAGGAATCTGCTACAATGTTTTGCATATGCTATTATGAATTTAAATAACCAAAGGCTGACCAAGACAACATCCCCTTCAATTTTGGTATGAAAGATCTGAGCAAAGCTGAAAAAAGGACTATTGGATGGCATGAAGAGTTCTTCCAAAGTATTAGTGGAAGTGGCATAGTAAAGAGAAAATAGCACGCTGTGTTTTTTAAAATACAGGTCACAACCCGTTAATGAATTATAAAATCAATTTTAGTTTATTTTTAAATAATAATAGAATAGAATAGAAAAGAACAGGACAGAACAGACTAGAGCATCACATATCATAAGGATATTTTTAAGGGTTTGTTTCAGTTTGCATGTGTATTTGGGTCACAATGTAATATTTTTTAGAGTGAATTGTAGTGGGAAAAGTTTGAAAAGTGGTGTAGGAGAGAGCTAACTGCTCTGAAAGCACAGGGAGTTTGAATACAGGCTCTATCATTAGTTAATGTCATGGCGCAGCAAGCTTCGACTTCCTCAGAGGTACAAATGAGACTAACACCGGCTGGATGCGGTGGCTCACGCCTCCGTCTCAAAGTAAAAAAAAGAGACAAAAAAAAAATGAGACTAACACCTACGAGAAGTATTTGGAAGTCAAGCGGGTTCATTTATGTAAGTCCCCTTAGCACAGCGTCTGCCACAAAAGAGTCACCTAATAAATGTCAGTTTATTTCTCTGTTCCATGTAAGGTATCATGCATGTAAATAGATTCAAGCATCACAACAAAAGCCATTTAACTTCCCTCAGCCTTATTTATTTATTTATTTATTTATTTTGAGACGGAGTCTCGCTCTGTCGCCCAGGCTGGAGTGCAGTGGCACAATCTCGGCTCACTGCAAGCTCTGCCTCCCGGGTTCACACCATTCTCCAGCCTCAGCCTCCTGAGTAGCTGGGACTACAGGAGCCCGCCACCACGCCCGGCTAATTTTTGTATTTTTAGTAGAGACGGGGTTTCACCTTGTTAGCCAGGATGGTCTCTATCTCCTGACATTATGATCCGCCCGCCTCGGCCTCCCAAAGTGCTGGGATTACAGGCGTGAGCCACTGCGCCCGGCCACCTTAGCCTTATTTCCTCATTTTGAAATAAAAGGGTTGAACCAAATGTCCCAGTGGTTTACCTGCTCTGAAATTGTCATTTAATTAAAATGGTCATTCCATAAATGCTTCAAACAGATTTTCATTGAAATGTATTGCAAATCTCAAGTGACAAATAGATTTCTTTTTTTAATTAAACTTTTTGTTTTCCGGTAATTGTAGATTCACATGCAGTTGTAAGAAATAATAGAGAGAGATTCTGTGTACCCTTTACCCAGTTTCCCCCGGTGGTAACATCTCACAAAACCATAATACAGTACAATATCTCAACAGGGATATTGACTTTGCTACAATCCACCAACCTTATTCAGATATAGGTTTCTTCACAGGTGCCAACTGTGATTGATCAGTAATAGCCGATTAGAGTACAAGCTTTGATGCTGCTTTGAGTCCTGCTTTAGAAGGAACAAATGTTTTCAGCAACTAGCAATGTCTGCCACTGGCTCATGATTGGGAGCAGGGAGCATGTTTGCTACGAATGTGTTTACTCTGAAAGCAAAATGCTCTCAGATTAATTACTCACTTAGAGCTCATGCTTAGTGAAGTGTAGTTTTTTCTCTTTTTATATAATATATTATAAATGTTTGAACACACTAAAATCCAAAGAAAATGTACCAAGTTATCTATTAGGAAACTATATGAGTAGTTCCAATATGTATTTAGGTAGATAACCCAGTCTCAGCAGAGAGAATATGCCTTCATATAATCAACTATAAAATTATTTTAGACACCTTTGAGTAATTGAACTTTTTCATGTTGAATGCCTGAATTGTTTTATGCTAAAGGATGGGGGCAACCTTATAGGAGGGCAGCTGTTTGCTACACTTTTCTACCCACTTTTTGTGAAATCATAAGATGTGTCAATGTAATAGAAAACTGAATGAAAAAATTTGGAAAGGATAGTCAATTTAAATAAATTATTTTCTCAAAAATCTTCTTAAAGTAAGCCTAACTATAAGATATTAGTTATAGGATCTGTTGCTTTCTGGGAATTTAAATTTTGTATTGGACTTCCTAATACTTACTTTTGGGTGTCTGAGAATTACTGTTGAAGAAGGCTGTTTGGTATAGTAGAAATGATACAGAGCTTTGCCTATTTTTGGGTTTTGGTTTTGCAGTTTGCTATCTTAAATTTAAAAAACTATCCATATAGGCCGGGCGCGGTGGCTCACGCCTGTAATCCCAGCACTTTGGGAGGCTGAGGCAGGTGGATCACAAGGTCAGGAGATTGAGACCATCCTGGCTAACATGGTGAAACCCCATCGCTACTAAAAAATACAAAAAATTAGCCGGGCGTGGTGGCGGGCACCTGTAGTCCCAGCTACGCGGGAGGCTGAGGCAGAAGAATGGCGTGAACCTGGAAGGGGGAGCTTGCAGTGAGCCGAGATCGCGCCACTGCACTCCAGCCTGGGCAACAGAGCGAGACTCCGTCTCAAAAAATAAAAATAAAAATAAAAAAACTATCCATATAAAGCGCATAATACAGTGCCTGGCATATAATAAGGATTAGATCAATGTTAGCTGCTATGGTGATGATGATTCTTAGCTTTGTGTGTTTTAGTAAGCCATTTAAACTTTCTGAACCTCACTCGTCTCATTTGCAAAGGGGGATGACTAATAAGAATGCCTTTTATGCCTACTTCACAAAGTTATTATGAGAATCAAATATTATATGTGTAAAAATATTTTGTAACCAGAAAAGAACAATAGGCATGTTTGTTATTACTGATACTGAGTCTTTCCTTTTCCCTACAGAATAGGTAATTACATATCAGTGTCCTGGAGTCCAGCTCTGATATGGTTCACAAGGTAGACACTGCTGAATGCAAGCCCATGGTAGTATTTTTCAGTCTGCTGGCTCCATGCCCCTTCCTTCAACCCCCATCTCCTGCCACTACTGCTTCTGTTACCTCCTCCAAAGGATCAGTGAATTGAGCACCTCTACTGGGACCACAGCCCTCCTCTGATCTGGTGGTGGGGTGGGAGGGTGAGAGCAGCAGGCTGGCAGAGAGAGAGGAAATGCATGCCGGCACCTGATCCAGGGACAGGGGAACTTCAGGCAAATTGACATGCTTATATGGAGAATGTTTAAAAGACACTGTACTATACCCAAAAAGATATCCTGGAAAGTAAATTATTTCTATCTAAAATTTAAACTGTCAAAGTAAAAAACATAAATCAATATCTCAGTGATGCATGCAGTCGAGGAAGGCATTATTTCACACAAAGTAAGGATCTCTTTTTTTTTTTCCCCACAAAACACTCTCTCACTTTTGTCAAAGGATATGTTTTCTGTGGGAGAAACAGATGAGGCAAGGATCAGTCCCTGCAAGAGAAAGCTGGCTAAATTTGGGAGGCCTGGGTCTTCACTCACTTGTAAGAGAAATTTACCATCCTTTCTGGTTTTTCAGGGACATAATTATGTCTGTATTTTGTCTAAATTGATGGCTGCTGTATTGGAGGAGGCAGGAAGCTATACCACAGTCATCTTCCAAGTTTGAAGATATGTGATAATGTCACCAACGATACCCAAATTGCAAACAGGAAGGGATTAATTCACTCTTCAGAAATGTTGGTGTTGTTTTCGGCAGGTCTATTTTTCATCATTATCTAAAATCATGTCAGAGGATAAAAACAGTAAAAGGATACAGATGACTGTACAAACTTTGGCTTAGTCAGCACAATATAAAATTGCATGTCTAAAAGGATTCTGATTTGCACTATAAAATCTATACAGGAGAGTTTTAAACAGTCACACACACAAATAGCAGAAAAGAACATTCTTTTAAATAATTTAAAAACCTTAAGTGTGAATTACAGATTTTATTTAAGAAATTACCTCATGAAACATAAGAAAACAAACTTCTCTGTCCTGTAATGAAATAAGAACAGTTTTAAGGTATGACCAGGTCTCTTGATTAGTCACTGTCAAGGAAAGATTAAAACAGAATTTTGATAGACATTAATCAGTGTAAAAGTGAATGACCCTAAAGGACCCTACTCAATAGATCACTCAACTACTTGAGATACATTGTACAGAAAATTCAAGGTGGCCTTCATTCAGGCACTCTTCTCCTTTGAGCCATTCTTCCTTTCATGCACTAGGCACACTATTGATGCCATTATCATTCAGATCCTCTCTTGTGGGTTTGTCACATTAGGAAGTGCAACTCTGGAGTCTCCATCGAGTTCCCGTGCAGACATCTGTCCAAATCCATAGGCTCTCTTCTGAGGACAGAGGCTTTCTGCTATGTCTGCTGATATGAACAAGAAAACTGTCTGGATCTCTAATTTTCTTAAGAATTTTTAAAAATCTTTGCCCCCTGCCAGGTGTTGTGGCTCAAGCCTGTAATCCCAGCACTTTGGGAGGCCGAGGCGGGCAGATCACTTGAGGTCAGGAGTTTGAGACCAGCCTGGCTAACAGAGAAACCCCACCTCTACTTTTAAAAAATTTTTAAAAATTAGCTGGGCATGGTGGCATGTGCCTGTAATCCCCACTACTCGGGAGGCTGAGGCACAAGAATCACTTGAACCCAGGAGGTGGAGGTTGCAGTGAGCAGTGATCGTGCCACTGCACTCCAGCCTGGGCAACAGAGCAAGGCTCCATCTCAAAAAAAAAAAAAAAATCTTTGCCCCCCTTTATTTGGTAACTAAACAATATATCATCAATCAATTACACACAATAGCTGTACTTCTAACCCTGGACAGAAGCCTCAATTTAGAAATGACTATGACCTACTAAATGTCTGGTTGAGGAAATGAGACTAAGAAAGTCCAAGGAGCATGTTACATTTCCGGGGCTCTGGGTTGTTTTATCCTTGAATAAACTGAGGAAAGTAACCCTACCTCAACTGAAAATAATAGTTAGAATTTACTGAGAATTTAATATGTGCTAAGCACTAAGAGCTTTACATGGATGAACTTACTTGGGTCTCACAACAATAACATAAGGTGATCACTATTTTTATCCCTGTTTCACAAACGAGGAAACTGAGGCACAGGAAGGTTAAATGCCTTGCCTAGGGCCTGATTTGTAGGTACTAAAGTCAAGATCCCAGGCAAATGGATTTGAGTACACCAAATCACACATGTCTTGCTAAATACCACTCTCCTCTGAAAGAAATTAGAGCTCCTTGGAGAACACCTCTTTCCTCAGGAAAGGCATTGATTGGCTAATTCTAGGACTGAAGGCAAAAATAAAAAACACAAGATGAGTCTAGAATATCTTTTTATATCAGAAAGAACATAAATACTAAAGAATGACGGGCGGCCACGCGCGGTGGCTCACGCCTGTAATCCCAGCACTTTGGAAGGCCGAGGCGGGTGGATCACGAAGTCAGGAGATCGAGACCATCCTGGCTAACACGGTGAAACCCCGTCTCTACTAAAAATACAAAAAAATTAGCTGGGCGTGGTGGCAGGTGCCTGTAGTCCCAGCTATTCGGGAGGCTGAGGCAGGAGAATGGCATGAACCCGGGAGGCAGAGCTCGCCGTGGGCCGAGATCGCGCAACTGCACTCCAGCCTGGGCGACAGAGCGAGACTCTGTCTGGAAAAAAAAAAAAAAAAAGGCAGTTTCTTGAGGCTGGGCACGGTGGCTCACGCCTGTAATCCCAGCACTGTGGGAGGCCGAGTGGATCACAAGCGGATCAAGAGATCAAGACCATCCTGGCCAACATGGTGAAACCCTGTCTCTACTAAAAATAAAAAAATTAGCCAGGAGTGGGAGGCGGAGCTTGCAGTGAGCCCAGATCACGCCACTGCACTCCAGCCTGGGCGACAGAGACTCCGTCTCAAAAAAAAAAAAAAAAAATTAGCTGGGCGTGGTGGTGGGCGCCTGTAGTCCCAGCTACTTGGGAGGCTGAGGCAGGAAAATGGCGTGAACCTGGGAGGCGGAGCTTGCAGTGAGCCGAGATTGCACCACAGCACTTCAGCCTGGGCGACAGAGCGAGACTCCATCTCAAAAAAAAAAAAAAAAAAAAAGAATGATGGGCACACATCCAGAAGGTACAAAAGGTACAACTTGAAAGGGCTCTCACTGACCAAGATGGGAACAATTTGTAAGTCAAAATAAATAATGGTATTAATGAAGTATGACCCATGATGAAACAGAAATCCATGAGTCTATACTGATATAAATAAGGAATAAGTAAATAAATGGAGGAGAAGACAAAGTTTTTTCTTACAGAATGTCAGCTATTAAATGTGAAAAATAGGGAACAACCATTATGCAACCACTATAGAGGGGGCTGATCAAGACAGAAACTGTTAATGGATGCCATAGCTGGTGAGTGGCGATTAGATGAGGTACAGTATCAGAATAACTACCCCCATACATCTCCCAAATACTGATCAATTATAAAGGGAAAAATGGTGACTTTAAGATGGAGAATTCTGGCAGAGAGCAACGTGAGCAAGTGATCCAGGTTACCAGCACTAGCAATAGGATAGGTTAGCATCACCGGCCTCCTGACATGATGCACTGAGAACGGTTCAGCATCATTTCCATGGTATCCCTGCCAACAATGCGTGTCTTGAGGCTGATCATGAGAACACATCAGATGGACCAAAGCTGAGGATCATCCTACAGAATCTAAGGCTTCTATTTTTTAAAACTGTCAGGCATATGAAAGGCAAATAAAGAGTGGGAACTATTCCAACTTGGTGTCTTAACAGAGAAGACAACTAAATGCAACACTTTTTCCTGAATAGAATCCTGAATCAAAAAGGAAAAAGAGACATTGTAGGGCTATTTAGTGAGATTTGAACAGGATCTTCGGATTAGATAGTTATGTTGTATCAATGCTGACATGTTTATTTGACAAGTTATAGGCTCTATTATGTGACAGTGTCATTACCTTTGTGATACACTGGAATTTGCAGGGGTCATGGAATGTCATTTCTGCAACTTACTCTGCAAAGGTTCAGAAAGAGACTGATGATTAATGGAGTGTAGATGATGAAGCAAATGCAATAAAATGTTAACATGTGAGGAATCTGGGTGAAAGAGATATAGCAGTTTTCTATTTATTTATTTTTATTATTATTTATTTATTATTTTAATATTCATTTGTTTGTATTATTTATTTGTATAGCATTCTTTTACCTGTTCTGGCAACTGTTATGTAAATTCAAATTGTTTCAAAATACCTATGTACAATTTAAAAATAGAAACATCTTCATTGTATTGTTAGAATCTTAAAACCATTTGGTGGAAAACAAAAAACTCAGGTAGTTAGTTACATTGCCACTCAACACTATGTTAGCAAACGTTTTTCTACTGAATTGATCGGTAGGGCATAGAAGCAGACTCCCTGCCACATAAAGTAACAGAAGGTTAGATTTAGTTTTCCGTATTTACCTCTTAACATAAATTTCTAACTTTGAGTCAAATGGTGTGTCTAGTTTTGAAAGACAATTCAAACAACTATAATTATCTATCTATGAAAACACTGTTTTTCTATGAGAATACTCTTTTTATGGGAAGCAGTTAGTGTGATGCCATCTTAAAACATAAACTAGAGGCATAGAACACAAAAAACAGAGTTTTATAACAAGTCATTCTGGAGTTTAGACATAACAATTGAAACCACAGTCACAATATGTGATGTGAACCTGCTCTTTCTTCTGACATGAATAGCTTTCCTTACACACATTGACCTCATTACATGGTCTGTCTTTTTCAATTTCATTTGCTTATAATGTTGCAACAGTTGAACTACACTTCAGGTTTTATTCATTCATTCATCCTTTCATTCAGCAAGAATTTAGCAAATTGCTAATATGTTCTGAAGGTGTTAAAAATATGCCACCCCAAAATATGCTGCTCTGACATATTGAAATTAAAGGCACTTAAAAAAAGTACAGGAGATGCGAGATCACTCTAACCTTCATGCTATTTCTTAAAAACAGGAGACGAAATTCTCATGTAAAAAAGTCCTCCCTGTACTAGAAAAGAAAGCAACATTCTTATGGTCAAGGATGGGAAGTTGAAGCCAAGGAACTCTGCACAAAACAAACCCTGTTACGCAAATCCTTATTTTCCCAGCCACTTCTCTACCCAACTGACTATCCTAGCCCAAGGCCCTTTACCTTACCACTTTGTTGCAATTTACTACTCTTTGTCCAATTCAGTATGTAAGTGTTTGGCTCTGCTTCTTCAAGTTTTAATTTACTTATGAGGGCTCAAATGCCACAAAAAGTTTGTACTAAATACATTTGTATGTTTTTCTCCTGTTAATCTCTCTTATGTCAATTTAATTCTCAAGCCCAGTTGAGACCCTAAGAAAATAGTAGAGTTTTGTCACCCCTATAGTTTATAGCAACTTGGAAAGGTCTTTTATTATTATTATTACAATACTTTAAGTTCTGGGGTACATGTGCAGAATGTGCAGGTTTGTTACATAGCTATACACATGCCATGGTGGTTTGCTGCACCCAACAACCCGTCACCTACATTAGGTATTTCTCCTAATGCTATCCCTCCCCTAGCCCCGCATCCCCTGACAAGCCCTGGTATGTGATGTTCCCCTCCCTGTGTCCATGTGTTCTCCTTGTTCAACTCCCACTTATGAGTGAGAGCATACAGTGTTTGGTTTTCTGTTCTTGTGATAGTTTGCTGAGAATGATGGTTTCCAGCTTCATCCCTGTCCTTGCAAGGGACATGAACTCATCCTTTTTGATGGCTGCATAGTATTCCATGTTGTATATGTGCCACATTTTCCTTATCCAGTCTAATTTGGGTTGGTTCCAAGTCTTTTTTATTGTGAATAATGCCACAATAAATATATGTGTGCATGTGTCTGTATAGTAGAATGATTTATAATCCTTTGGGTATATACCCAGTAATGGGATTGCTGGGTCAAATGGTAATTCTAGTTCCAGATCCTTGAGGAATCGCCACACTGTCTTCCACAATAGTTGAACTAATTTACACTCCCACCAACAGTGTAAAAGCGTTCCTATTTCTCCACGTTCTCTCTAGAATCTGTTGTTTCCTGACTTTTTAATGATCACCATTATAACTGGTGTGAGATGGTATCTCATTGTGGTTTTGATTTGCATTTCTCTGATGGCCAGTGATGATGAGCATTTTTTCAGGTTTGTTGGCTGCATAAATGTCTTCTTTTGAGAAGTGTCTATTCATATCCTTTGCCCACTTTTTGATGGTTTTTTTCTTGTAAATTTGTTTAAGTTCTTGTAGATTCTGGATATTAGCCCTTTGTCAGATGGATAGATTGCAAAAATTTTCTCCCATTCTGTAGGTTGCCTGCTCACTCTGATGATAAGTTTCTTTTTAGAGTTACAAAGAAGCATGTAACACATTACTCTTGCCTATGAGCACTGTAATTTTGTTAATAAGCTCTCCTCAAAATATGTCAGATACGTGTCCCCAGCGCACCCTCTCAGATATCTGCATTTGGGTAGAGGAGAAAAACCAATGATATCCAATACTTTGGACTGTGAGGTTTGCAAGTTGCTAGAGACTTCTTGGGATCTGAATGTATGTAGAAAGTGAGTTTTAAAGAGAGAGAATTCCTGAAACAGTTTTTATCTAGTGTTAACAAAAGAGTGCTTTTCTTTTTAGATCTTTTTTATTTAATTTCTTGGTCCAATGGGTTAGAATATGAGCGAGAGTGGCATTAAAGAACGTGTGTCAGCCCCATAGTATAATACATTTGATTTTTAAAAGAAGGAAGACTCAACCACAGTAGTGTCACTCACCACCACAACCTACAGTGCCAGACCCCTCCCCAGTGCTCCCATCCCCTCTTCACCCACCCAGCCAGTGGTGAGACAGAGCAGCCCACTCTTCCACACACACCTGTAATCAAACAGAGGAGCAAAACTGGTAACATGTGGTACTTCCGGCTGCATTTGGGAGAGGCTAGAGTTCTCTTGGGTCTTTGACAGAGTTGGAAAATGAGTGAAAATAGAAGGAAGGCTGTCTCTGTGAAATACTCCTGGTGTAGTAGGCAGAATTTTGGTCCCAGTGACATTTGACCCCTGGCATTACAAGCCATGAATATGTAACTTTACATAGTGAAAGAGACGTTTCAGATGTAATTAAGGTTATGACTCAGTTAAACCTTAAAACAGGAAGATTATCCTGGAGTACTTGGGTGGGCCCAAGGTAACCACCTGAGCCCTTAAAAGCAGAAGACAAAGTCAGAGAAATTCAAAGGTGAGAAGGGTTTGATACACCATTGCTGGCTTGAAGATGGAAAGAGCCACAGCCAAATAATTCAGAACCTCAGTCCCAGGTTCACAGCAAGGAACAGAATCCTGCAATAAGCTGAATGAGCTTGGATGTGAATTCCTCCTCAGATCCTCCAGAAAAGCATGCCTTGATTCTGACTTGTAAGACTCTAAGCAGAGAATACAGCCATGCCATGCCAGTCTTCTGATGTACAGAACTATGAGATAATAATTGGGTGGTGGTGTACATCTGTGATAATTTGTTACACAACAATACAAAGCAATACTAAATTTAGGTATTGAGGTTGTCACTTTATGTGGTAAAAAGTAATGAAATAGACTAGAGGCCTAAAATAATAATCATATTCTACTCCTACTGCTTAAAACATTATCAGGATCCAGAAAAAGTCCACATGGTAGAGGTAATGCTGTGGTTTGCCAATGCATTCTCCTGCTGGGAACACATGTCTCAGCTATTCACATAACTAGGGTGGAACAATGGGGCTGAGTTCTGATCAAAGAAATGTAGGCAAAAGAGATGAATGCACAGGCCGGGTGCAGTGGCTCACACCTGTAATCCCAACAATTTGGGAGGCCGAGGTAGGTGGATCGTGAGGTCAGGAGTTCAAGACCAGCCTGGCCAACATGGTGAAACCCTGTCTCTACTAAAAAGACAAAAAATTAGCCAGGTGTGGTGGCGGGCGCCTGTAATCCCAGCTACTCTGGAGGCTGAGGCAGAGAATTGCTTTAACCCAGGAGGCGGTGGTTGCAGTGAGCTGAGATTGTGCCACTGCACTCCAGCCTGGGCAACAGAGCAAGACTCCATCTCAAAAAAAAAAAAAAGAGAGATGAATGCACTTCTAGATAGATCTGGCCAGAAATTGTCCCACGCAATCTTCCATTTTCTCTCTCTTCCTTGTTAGGGGCTGAATGTTTGTTCCCCCAAAATTCCTATGTTGAAATCCTAACCACCAATGTGATGGTATTTGGAGGTGGGACCTTTAGGAAGTGATTAGGTCATGGGAGTGGAGGCTTCGTGAATGAGATTACAAAAGGGACCCTGGAGATCTCTCTTATCCTCTCCTTCCACCACGTTAGAATACAGCTAGAAGTCCACAACATGGGAAAACGGCCCTTGCCAGAACCCAGGAAAAGGGCCCTCGCCAGAACCCGACAGTGCTGACACCCTGATTTTGGACTTCTAGCCACCAGAACTGTGAGAAATAAATGTCTGTAATTGAAATAATGGCATTCGCAGTGACCTGGATGAAATTGGTGACTATTATCCTAAGTGAAGTAACTCAGGAATAGAAAAACAAACATTGTATGTTCTCACTCATAAGTGGGAGCTAAGCTATGAGGATGCAAAGGCATAAGAATGATACAATGGACTTCAGGGACTCTGAGGAAAGGGTGAGAGGGGGGTGAGGGGTACAAGACTACACATTGGGTACAATGTACAACTGCTTGGGTGATCGGTGTACCAAAATCTCAGAAATCACCACTAAAGAACTTATTCATGTAACCAAACACCACCTGTTCCCCCAAAACCTATGGAAATAGAAAATAAAAATAAAATAAATTAAAAATATTTAAAAAGAAGAAAGAAATGTCTGTTCTTAGAAGCCACCTAGTCTATGTACTTTGCTATAGCAGCCCAAAGGGACTAACAGGCTGAATGGAATCTATGATAGTAAAAGCAGAAGGGGGAGAGACCAGCATAAGGTTGCCAGCTTGACACTTTACTCTCCATTGGTGTCACTATTTCAAATAAGGAAGGATACGTTGACACCAAATTAATAGGAAAGGTATTCTCTCCTTCAGAAATGACAGTCCCTCTCAAGGAGAACAGTTGACAACCCCATGTGATACATACATATCACACTGTCCTTATCTTTTTCATTTTGTTTTTTCTTCCATTATTGAAATCATCATGGACTAATTTGGAGACACACTTTGGGAAACCACTGTACTAGGGAGAAACCTCAAATAACCACTTATGGTATGGGGGGCAACAGAGCTTCCTGACATTTCGCCAGAGTCAGATTTTCATAAAGATAATGAACCATAACCCATCTATGCCGGAGGTTGCAATTTTGTGTGTGTGAAAAATCAGACCTGGCGATGATCTTGAGCAGTAGGATGTAAATAACTCCCACATGCTTAGCGTTCCAAAAATGGAACATTAGGCATAACTGGCTAAGATGCAGAGCACCCCCTGCCCCAACTTGTACGGCCCCTTCCAGAACTCTGGGAGGGCCCTAGCAATATATTCAGATAGTCATGTTTTTATGAGATCTTCAAAAGCAGGCTATTTTAGCCACAATTCATTCAGTCCTCTGTCCCTTTCCACTCTGACTTCCCCTATGTCTGCTGATGCTGGAGTAACCACAGGCACTTTTGGAAAATAGCAAAAGCGAAAGGTGACATGGGGACATTTTCAGTTTGAGTTGAGTGGGCTATATTCCTGTGGTTCACAGTCGTTTCCGTGTATAGTAAAGTCATTGCTAACCGTTCCAGTGTAGAAACGGCTTCCAGGAATACTTCTACCCGCCACCGTGTCAACTCACCTGGCATCCTGAAGTTGTAAGGACAGAGCCAGTTCAAGAAATGAACATCTCTTATGGCAATTGGTACTGGAAGCATGTGCATAGTCAATGAGAAACAAAGTTTGAAATGTATGGAAACAGAAGTTAGTCTGTACAAATGCTTCCCACATCAGCCACGTGAAATGTAGTGGAGGATTCAGTTCTCATCTCTACCTTGTCCAAACTGAAGTTCTGTCCTGTCAGGATTATATACCCAATAAGTCAGGATATACAGTTATTAAAATAATACAGTTAAAAAAGTTTTTTTCTCTTTTCATAAAAAATGGCATACTTATTATAATAAAGCTCAACTGCAATTTGGCAAGAAGTTTAGGAATGTTTTCTTTAAAAAACAGGGACAAGTTACAAACTTCTGATTTGGTCTCATATAAATCATAGCTTCTTTTATAATTTAAATATTTATTAAGTAGCAGAAAATTTTTAAATAAAAATTAATTGCATATAAAACAAAACCAATAAAGATTAAAAATGAAATAAATTGAAATTAATGTTGAGGAAACAAACTGTAAATTTTTTTTTTAGATTATACCAACAGCAGTAATTCATTAAAATAATGTGACAAATTTCAAATAGAAGTAACAAGTAAATGCTTGGATTGTTTGAAAATTTAAATAATGGGCCAGGCACAGTGGCTCATGCCTGTAATCCCAGGAATTTGGGATGCTGAGGCAGCCAGATCACTTGAGTCCAGGAGTTCAAGACCAGCCTGAGCAACGTGGCTAAACTCCCTCTCTACGAAACATACTAAAAATTAGCCCGGCTTGGTGGTGCACACCTATAGTTCCAGCTATTCAGGAGGCTGAGGTGGGAGGATCACTGGAGCCCAGGAGGTCAAGACTGCAGTGAGGCATGATCACACCACTGCACTTCAGCCTCGTCAACAGAGTGAGACCTTATCTCAAAAGAAAGGAAAAAAAAGAAAATCTAAATAATAACGGAAAATAAATTATTGGAAAATGTGTTCCTTTTTTGCTGCTTTGATGTCTACAAAGAGATAGCAATAAACTAATATAATGAGGACCTAGCCATCAAATTAGTTAAAATGTCAATAGTTCAGAGTACTTAGGATCAATCACTGCACAAGGAAAATTTTAATATGAAAGTATCTGAAAGATGTTTTTGCAAGTTTAACAATGTTATAAGCTGATTTGTGTCCCCCCTAAAATTCATAAAGTTAAAACGCCTTCTCAGTACTTTAAAATGTGTCTGTATTTGGAGAAAATATCTTTAAAGAGCTAATTAAGTTAAAATGGAGTCATTAAGATGGGCCCTGATGGAGCATAACAGGTGTCCTTATAAGAAGAGGAGATTAGGACACAAACACACACAGAGGGACAGCCATGTGAAGACACAGCAAGAAGACGTCCTTCTGTGAGTCAAGGAGAGAGGCCTCAGAAGAAACCAAACCTGCCGACACCTTGATCATGAACATCCAGACTCCAGAATTTGTGAAAATAAATTCATGTTGTATAAGTCACCCAGTCTGTGGTATTTTGTAATGGGAGCCCTAACAAACGAATTCAGACAACAGTCCAGAAATTCCCTTGACATTTCCAATAACAAGTTGTGAAGCTGGAAGAAATTTCTCAACTATCATCAGTAAAAAATAAGCTTCCATCAACCATACTAAATGAAAGACCAGATAGTTATTCTGTTATTTCTATTATCTCCAAATATAAATCAAATGAGCATGAATCTAATAAATGTAAAGTAGAAAGTATTAACGAGCTGTGTAGGTAACCAATTAATAAAAATGTTATTTTTGTGAATTTTTTGTATTTGTTGGATTTGTCCGCTTTTTAAAATTTGTAATTTTTGTGGTTTGTTTTCTCATTCACCAAAAAATATTTCTCTTCTTGCCTAATTTTGTATCATTTTTCTTACAGAGAATTCCAAAATTGTACGAGCTTCAGGCCCCACAAAACCTGGATCCACCCTCAGATTTCATTTATCTCGCTTCATGGTGACAAATGAACCTGCTGTTCTTGTCACTCCCCGGGTCCGACTGTACTCCCAAATCTGTCAAGCGAAAAGTTTCAGAAATGTTCCTTATGACTCCTTGGATATTCTTAACTAATAGGGCCTCTGTGAGATCTGTACTACTAAGAAGTTTCACAAGTAATTCTAATATTCAGCCTGGGTTGAAAACCGCCATCCACCATCCACGGATGCTGTGCTTGGGGCCCGTGCTTCTCAGATGGTGGGTCATCACTCATTCTGAGTTGTGAAATCATCTTAACAGGTCCCAATTAGCATTGTTTTAATAGAATGGAATATGTTACCTTGCATCATAAGGTTGGTGTGTTCGTCCCACTTTTGTTTCAATATCTACAATATATATAACTTATATATTGCCTTGGGTAGCGCAATTCTGAATCCTGTGGTCATTAGAAGTTTCACAGCATCAATGTTAAGAATACCTGATGCCCCAAAACTGGTTTAAGTCAAAAAAAGGGTGACCTGGTGTTAACTAATTGTAAACAGCCTACTTCCTTATGCCCTAAGGATAACTTTGTTATCGGAGCTGAGGAAAACAACTTCAAAATAGAGAAATTAAGAGCTCACAAACTTTCTTTTTTTGAAGAGATGCTGATTGGGGTGTGTGTGTGTGGTTTTTTAAATCCTGGAAATACTAAAATAGTTATAGAAGGAGAAAAGTAACTTGAGATGTAAAAAAATATATTATTTTACTATGGAATGTGGTGGGGAAAGAAAATAGGAGTGTGGAAAAGTTTTCTTCATGCAAGCAAATGTTTCTATCTGTGTACTTTAGAAGGAAATAATAACCGCAGACGAAGGAACACAGTATGAAAGCAAACTGCGTGACCGTTTGTAGGGCACAAAGTGAGTTCTTTCTACTCAAAATAAAATGCTTAAGTTATGCTGTCTGGCAAAGCCCACTGAGTTTGTAATGTGCTTGTACCTGGATATCTTTGTTTCCTGGAGCTCCTAAAAATAAAATAGGATATTCTATGTGACATTTAGATTTAGTCATCAGCTAACCCTGGACTGTTTTCAGCTGGAACCTGCTGCATTTTAATTTGGACAGCAGTGAATCATCTTTTCTTCTAGCATTCATGAGCTGATAATCATGAACTTGGAAGACTTTGAAAATTCAAGGTAGCAAATTTTTCAAAGCATTTTAACAAGTGAGATAAGTGAAATACATGGGGTGGATAATATTGAGACATTGTTCTATTAGTTGCATTGGTATTTACTGGAGATAGTATTGCAAATGAGTTAAAGCCATGAGCTCAGGAAACAGCCTGCCTGGATAACAGTCTAGCACTGTACTCACCAGCTTCAGGAAGCTGTACCTTAGTTTCCCTGTTTATATGTGGGGATATTAATGAATACAATTCATGGAGATATTGTGAACATTAAATAATACACACAAAATGCTTAAAATATTTCCTGGCAAGTACTAAGCATTCAACACATTAACTTTAAACACACAGATGAAATCAAGAAAGAGACCTTTATGCTAATTCAGCATTCATCTAACTGTTTTGTCCAGTTTCATTTCCAACATACTGGAAACAAATATTGTCATAAAAAATGAAGCCATTGTTAAAGAGGATCAAGAAAATGATTTTAAAACAATGTCTAACATGATGATTCTTAAGGTGGGGCATTGAGGAACCTGGCATTTCATTTAACAATTCTACTGTTTTCTAATAATGTTCTGCTAGGTTGCTTTTAATTTAAACATGTTATCAACCTTTTGAAATGTTTAAATTTAAATTAAAAATCTAAATATTTAATTAAATATGTTGTCAATGATTTTATTTATTACTTTGTTAAGGAAAAATTATAGCCTGAGATTATTTGAGCTACCCTAGGATAATTAAGCCAGGAATGACTATTGTAAATAAGCAATGTTTACCGATGGAGGCATGAGTTATGTGGGGCAGGGAGGAAGCAGGAAGAGGAGGTATATCAGAATTACTGGGAAAGCTCTTCCAAAGCACAAATGCCCATGCTCCTCTCTACTGCTCCTTCAGATTAAGAACCACTGATACAAAAGAAAGTCGAAAAACAGAAGTATAATGGCAGACGCCCCAAGTTCTCTAATTTTTAGAATTAACTTTGCCTTTAACTTACAAACTAAGTAATACAAGCCAAATTCTGTGTATGGTGGGAAATCCAGAGCCTTCTCCAATGTTCCCACAGTTTGCTGTAAAGAGGACTTACGTTCTCCTAGATGCCAAATCCCTGCTCCTGCAGAATTCCAAATCCCCACTCACTATCTATCCCCCTTCCTCTGTCCCCACTCCACTATGCAGGTAGCCATCCCTGCACTTGCTTTCTCTTCATTCACGCCAAACACCACTGATATAAATCACCTCCACTCCCGGCTCTCCCTAAATCTGTTACACGGCTTCATTGTTTGCCATTGCATTTAGTATCATCTGGAAAATGATGTATTAACTCCACGAGAACAAAGACTTGGTCTGTTTTGTTTGCTGCTAAATGCTGTGCCCCATGCCATAGGAACCCAATAAATAAGCATATAATGAACGAGTGATTGAATGAAGAGAGTTTGTTATTTGTTATGTATTTTAACTATGTAGTAGAGTTTTACTGTGGGCTTTGGATACTGGAGATTACTTATACCAAGGATCAGAACAGGAAACAACTTCAAATAGACCCCTAGACAGCTCTCTTTTCCAAGCTCCTGGACCAGCTCCTACAGGGGATTTCTCACAGGCCTTTCCCTTTAGGCCACTTGTGTGACTTTCTTGGGGATTCTTTCCTTTCTCTTTCACACCACATCCTGTCTCTCCCCTTGCCCCAGGTTTAGGGCTCTTCCTGCTTCCATTGCTGGTTCAACCAGAAACATGTCTGCCCAATCAAAAATCCAGTAGTTGTGTTTCTAATGCTGGATGCCTAAAATTTAATTAATCATAAAACTTGGTTCATGACATGGTCTCATCCTTGGTTCAGGCATGGCCTTCTTTTTATTTATTTATGTATTTACCTATTTGTTTGTTGAACAATTTGTTTGTTATGCAATAAATACCTGTGTATACACCACCCTGCATGACAATGGAAACATTCATAATTTCTAACATCCTCCAATGTTATCTTCCCTATCTCATACCCTGCCTCCCTCCGCCAGAGGTAACCACTACCTTGCAACTTGTATTAGTCTTCCCTTTGCTTTTTAGAACTACAGTTTTACCATAATATAAATATTTCTTAAAAAGCATATTGGGTAGTTTTAGTTGTTTGTAACTTTTTAAAATGTGTTTTGTAGTATATGTAACCTTTTGAGAGCTTAATTTTTATTCAAATTATATTTCTAGCATCGTTTATATTCATTTTCTTTCCAGTAAGATATTTTATTGTATGAAGGTACCACAATTTATCTCTTCTCCTGTCATGAGGCATGTAAGTTTTTTTCAAAGCTTTTGCTATTTCAAACAGAAATGCTTCCATGGACATTCTTGTAGATGTCTCCTAATGTACACCTGCAATAATTTCTTTTGAGTATATGCCCAGTGTAGAATTACTCATCATAGATATATGAGTCTCCAACTTTAAGAGATAATGCCAAATTGCTTGCTAAAGTGGTTGAACACTCCCACCAGCAAACTATAAACTAATCTACTGATCCACAACCTTCCCAATATTTTGTGTTATTAGACTTTTTAAACTTGCCAATTTACTATGTTTAAAATAGTATCTCATTGTCATCCTGATTTTTGGTTATCCATTTCACTGATCACTAATGAACTTGAGTATCTCTTTGTAGGTTTATTGGCCATATGTTTTATCTCTTCTGTGAGCTTCCTATTCATGGCTTTTGTCCATTTTTAAATCACTGGTATGGCCATTCTTTATTAGCTTACAGATAGATGTCCTTTAGGTCCTTTAGATATTATTGCTATCAGTTCTTTGCCAGGGTGTCATGAATATTTTGTCTCAGTTTATTTTTCCACTTTCTTCAAAATATCTTTTAATATTCAGACATTTTCAGTTTTAATATATTAAATTTATTGTCAGAGACATCTGCTGTCATAGAAGTTTAAGGGATAGCCTTGAAGGGTGGTGGTAAGAGAAATTTTCCAAATGATTAGAGCTTCAAGCTGGGTACCTGATCATCCACTTTGTACAAAAAAGGAAGTGATCCAAGATTAGAATATACATGGACTTATGGACAGTGGCCAACGCATGGCCAGCTGGTCAGGGACTGTACTAGTTTCACTGAGCTGCCATGGAAATGACCACAAATTGAGCAGCTTCAGTTTACTCCCTCTTGGCTGGGTACAGTGATTCACTCCTATAATTCCAGAGCTTTGGGAGGCCAAGGCAGGAGGATCTCTTGAGGCCAGGAGTTCAAGATCAGCCTGGGCAATGTAGCAAGACTCTGTCTCTACAAAAAAAATAAAAATAATTTACTCCCTCATGGTTTAGGAGGCCAGAAGTCTGAAATCAAGTTGTCAGCAGGGTTGGTTTTTCTGGAGGCTCCAAGGAAGAAAGCATCCTGGGCCTCTCTCCTAGCTTCTGGTGATTGCTGGCAATTCTTGGTGTTCCTTGACTTGCAGACTCATCATTCCAATTTCTGCCACTGTTGTCATATCACCTTCTTCCCTATGGAGCTCTCTTGTGCTCTCCTCTTCTTATAAAAACACAAGTCAAGATATGTTCAGGACGATTCCAAGATGTTTCATCTCAAGATTTTTAACCAATTGCATCTGCAAAGACACTATTTTCAAATAAGGTCACATTCTGAGGTTTGAGGTGGACATGAATTTTGGGGGGACACTGTTCAACCCACCACAGGGGCTTAAAAAAGGAAAAGATTGGAAAATCTAGAAAAAGGAGATGTTGGAAATAGACATGCAGTTGGACATTAAAGAACAAGCATGAAGAATGAAGAGTTTCATGAGACATGTTAACACTCACCAAAGAGTGCCAACATGGAAGGAACACCAAACAGCCAGTCATAGACAAAATGACTCAGCCAACTCACATCAGTCAGCCTCTGTCATCAGCAACCCCAATCAGATGGCCAAGTGGATGAAGTAACCATCATGGCAGGGAGAGAGGCTATGCATATGTCCAACCTAGGTTCCCATTCATCAAGGTTGATTTAGCTGCTACTCCTGCCAAACGTACAACCTGCGAGCAAGAGAGACTAGTGCTGAGTGCTCCATACAGCATCACACTCTTTGGCCTCTTGTTTTCCTCATTCAACAATAATTTATGGAAATTCCTGCAAATTATTTGGATGCCCTCTAATTCATTATTTTTAATGGCCACATAATAGTCCATGGCATTCCAAAGCTTTTCCTACAACGGCCTCCTTTCATGTTATGACATCCTGTCAACTTCCTCTGATGGTAGGAAAATGGAACAAGTTGCCAAGAGCAATTGACTATGAGGATACCTGAGAAGATCCTGTCTGACTTGTCTTCTGCCAGTAACATACTTCCTCTCCTCCTGCTCTCATTTCACATCATACAGCAAAAGTTAACAGTTCAGAGCTAAATTTCTACAACTGATAAATTTAATTCTGGGAATTGAGTTATAACGTTAAAATCTGTTTCTGGCTACAAGCTAATAAAGCTACTGTTCTCTCAAATAAATGATAAAAACAGAGAAACTCTTTTAAGGACTTTCCAGGAGACTTAGCAGAAAGCTAATAGTATTTAAAAAGCTGCAAATACATTCTCAGAGTCACTGTAAATAGAAGAAAGTCAACAGCAAGTATCTAAAACTCTGGTGCAAAATTTCATGTAGCCAGGCGTGGTGGCTCATGCCTCTAATCTCAGCACTTTGGGAGGCTGAGGCAGGCAGATCGCCTGAGGTCAGGAGTTCGAGATTAGCCTGGCCAACATGGTGAAACCCCATCTCTACTAAAAATACAAAAATTAGCCGGGCATAGTGGCAGGCGCCTGTAATTCCAGCTACTCACGAGGCTGAGGCAGGAGAATCACTTGAACCGGGGAGGTGGAGGTTGCAGTGAGCCGAGATTGTGCCATTGCACTCCAGCCTGGGTGACAAGAGCAAAACTCTGTCTCAAAAAAAAAAAAAAAAAAAAAAAAAGAGAAAGAAAAAGAAAAAGAAGAAAGAAAAGATAAAAGAAAAGTTCATGTAGGTCCTTTTGAGGATCATGATATATCCACACATTTTTCTTAATAATGAGCTAAAATTGATCTAGAAAGGGGCAATGGAAATGGCAAAAGAGAACCTGTCTACCTTCCAATTGTCCTCAGAAAAGCAGCAGCTGCTGCGGGATGCCCTTATATGGCATTTGTTTCCTGTTGTCCCTTGAGTGAAGTCTGCAGGGACATACTAGGGCAACTGGTACTTGCCATTTCCTGGAAGACAACCACAGAGCCGACTCTATAATTACCCGGAGGCCCTGCCTAGGTACCACAGTAGTAATCAGGCATCGGTCACCGGAAGGAGAGACGAATTGGGGCTCTGGATAGATATGCTGAACACAGACAGTGAACCATCCAAACCCCGTTTGTACAGAGCCTATCAAGAAAGCTTTGCCTCCACAGATGCTACACAAAACATTGTGTACATGCTACACAAGGCAATGGACAACCACCACAAACTGCTCTGCAGTTCAAAATATCTGAATGAGAGCAAAATTTTATGAATGCAAATAAATAGTGCTGGAGTATCTAGAGATGCAGTTTGCTTTGGCAACAAATCCTGTGTCTTGTCTATCTGGATCTCAGATCAAAAAATCATGACTCCACCAGCTAACTGCCAGTTTTAAGTGACTGCTAGGATGAGTCCTCTAACAATTTCATTTCTCTGCAATGCAGCAAACAGTATATTAGCTAGGGTTAAATCAGCATCTGTGATTTCATAACAAACCAACGAATTCTAATACCATGTCTAAATTATGTGGCTATTTGTAATCACTTCCCTTGGAAGGTATAACCCTTGATTGTAACAAATAATGTATCAGATCACCTTCTAAAATACAACTCCTTTTCTTGATTAAAAACTAAATGATTTCACATGATTTGATTTTTATTGTCTCAAGAAATTTTCACAATCTTTTAAGAAGTGGTTTTCAAACTTTATCCCGGGAAATCTTTCTTCAGAAGAAATATTCCCAGAGGGACAGACATATAAAAGCAGAACTCTTTTAATTTGCAGTTTGGCATTTTCCCTCCTATTGCATTGCTCCCTTGTAAAGAAAGAAAGAAATCTGTCATGGCTTATGTGTTAATGTAGTCATTATTTTTAATTTATTGAAATAATTATAAACTCAAGAAAAATTGCAAAAAATAGTACAGAAAGGTCCTGCGGGCCCTTCCCCCACTTTCCCCCAAAGGTAACATCTTACTTAAGTATAATGCATTATCAAAACCAGGAATACTACTAACTAGACTATAGACTACTAAAATTCCATTGGTTTTCACATGCAGTCATTGTTTTGCATAGTTCTATGAAATGTTATCTCACGTATAGATTCCATCACCACAAAGGAGCTCCGTTGTGATACCCCTTTATAGCCGCACCCACTCTCCATCCCCATCCTTAATCCTTGGCAACCACTGATCTGTCTCCATTACCTGATCTTTAAAAATGTTACCATTTCAAGAATGTGATATACGTGTAATCATATCTTATGTAACCCATTGAGACTGGCATTTTTCACGTAGCATAATACCCTTAAGATCTATCCAAGCTGACGTGATATATGAATACTTCACCCCTTTATATTTTGGCATAGAATTCCATTGTATAGATTTACCTCAGTTTCTTTATCCATCCACCTTTTGAAGGACACTTGGGTTGTTTCCACCTAGAGTTATTGCAAATAAAGCCGCAGAAAATATTTGTGTACAGGTTTTTGTGTGAACATAAGTTTTCATTTCTCTAGGATAAATGCCCAAGACTGCATATGCTAGAATGTATGGTAAGTAATGTTTAATTTTATATGAAACTGCCAAACTCTTTTCCAGAGTAGATGCCCCAATTTATGAGAGATCTCAGTATGAGAGATCTAAGTATCTCTGCATTCTCAACAGCATTTAATATTATCAATATTTTTTCCCATGCTACTATGTATGTAGAGGAGAAAACATTTATTTTTAAGAGCATTACCTTTCCTTTCTTTGCATGCCCAATTTAAAATTGAGAACTATTTAAATTAAAATAGTGCTTCCTAAACATAAAGTTAGTATAAGGTAAATGTGATAATTTGAACTCAGGAATGGCTATTTCAAACTGACTCTCAGTGAATGGCTTACACTGAGGTCAATGATCTGCTCCGAGCTTTGGGGACTAGGAGCTATTTTATTCATTGACCTAGAGATAGAAGAATATACAGGCATTGAGCCATGCCAAACTCCCAAGAGATGTATCTACAAGCTAGCATATCAAGTATAACTATATCTGACAAAGCTTGCCCAGGGGAAGGGTACTCATTTCCTCTGGCTTGGTGGATCACCCAAGAGCACAAACCTCAGAGCAAATATTCGCAGAAGGAAAGTACAGGATGTGGGATGTTCTTACAGGCATATTTATGAAGCTAAGCCGGCTGGATAGAAAGCTCCCTTCATTTTAGGTATTCCCTAATGAATCACAATCACAGTCTATGAAGCAAAATCATTCTTTGGCCATTGACCATGCTACAGAAAAAGACCCACTATTAATCCCCTTTCTATAAAAGGGTTACTTACCTTCTTCTAAAGGTAACATTGCAACGTGAGCCTTCTTCTTTCAAGTTCCATTAACATGCTAATTCCCAAGTGTATTAATTTTCATTGATTATATTTTAAAATGCTGACTTCCTAGAGATGCTGTGGACCAACTCTCATAGAGCAGAAAACTACCTCTAAATTATAGGATAATTCTAAACTGGTAAATAACCAATTGCAACCTTAGATTGAATTTCTTTAAAGCTTGTTTTGAAATGTGAAAGCAATACATGTCCCGAGTAAATCAGACTTAGGAGTCCTCAGCATGTGATTGCATGGACCACAGAGGTAGTTTTTACTCTAAATTTTAGGGTCTATAATACTTTGATGTCTACACCACTCTATCCATGGACAGAGTATTTTAAAACCTTAAGTACAGGCTATGTAGATGATCACATTGCTACTTGTTAGAGTTCTAATCATACAAAATAGCATTTAACCAAAAACCCAAAAGAGTTTTGGTAATTGATAACATTGCAAATATAACTGTGCATCACCACTGATCACTAGAGCTAGACCTTCATTATGGGACAAAGAACTATGAGAAAAAGATTTGGAAAATACTTGGAAACTCAAAACTTAATGTGGTTTCTTGAATTTTAATTGGTCTACTTCAAAGGCTAATGTATTTCCTTTCTGAAAATGTCTGCATTACATTCAAACTATTTGAAATTGTCTTTCTTTATTATTGTGGTTGAGTAGAATGCCGGTTTTATTGAGTTAATTTGTCTGTTATTTGTTATAGATTAAGCTAAGATATCTCAAAATTCAGTGGCTAATAGAAAGTAGAAGTTTATTGCTCTCTCACATGTAACAGTCCATAGATAGACGATCTGAGACTGGGAGGGCGTCTCTGCCATACCCATTACACACCTTCGATCGCTGGCTCTAAAATGGCTGCCCCAGAACCCTCCATCATATCTACCTCTCAGGCAGTAAGAAGAAAGAAAATAAGTTTGTGTTACTCATTTATTTCAAGGGCATGATGTGAAACTGGCACACATCACTTCTACTGCTATTCTACTGCCAAGAACTTAGTCATAAGGGCACAGCTACTGCAAGTGAATGTGGGAAATATAGACTCCAGCTGGAAAGCAGCATGCCCAGCTATGACTCAGGAGTTTTGATGCTAAAGAAAAAAGGACAAAACAGATACTGGTAGACAACTCATAGTCTCTCCCACAATGACCAGTTCTTTCTCATTTATAGCCAGCTCTTCATCATCCCTTCCATTATTTTCAGTATATTACCAAGTCCAAGTTCACAATTGAAATAAAGTAGAAAACGGGAACTTTTGCAATCCAGGATCCTGTCTGATTTGTAATTAAGGAACTCTATGGCTGCTTCTAGAGGCAAGAGTCTGAAGTACATTCCCTCCTCTTACTCTAGTATGTTGATGGCATTCACCAGTTCCTGTTGGTAAGTGATTGCACTTCAGGGATAAACAAAGGAATATGGATAGGAAGATGAGGAAAATTGGTTTTAAATATAACAAACAGAAGTCTCCTTGAGAGTAAAATTTATGTTTTTAATTTTTTTCAACTTTCTCACATTGCTTAGTAAATATAGTAGAAGCAGCAGCCATGGTTGTAGTAATAGCGATAGTAGCAGCAGGAATTGTAGTTGTAGACAAAAGTAAGATAAGTTAACCAACCAGGCACAGTGGGTCACACCTATAATCCCAGGCCTTTGGGAGGCCAAGGCAGGTGGATCACTTGAGCTCAGGAATTCAAGACCAGCCTGGGCAATATGGTTAAACCCCATCTCTACCAAAAATACAGAAAATTAGCCAGGCATGGTGATGTGAGCCTGTGGTCCCAGCTACTCGGGAGGCTGGAGTGGGAGGAACGCTTGAGATTGAGTGGTGGAGGTTGCAGTGAGCCAAGATTGCACCACTGCACTCCAGCCTGTGTGAAAGAATGACACCCCATCTCAAAAACAAAAGAGTAAGACAAGTTACCACCTTACATCTATTAGGATGGCCACTATCCAAAAAGAAAAAGCCAGAAAATTACAAGTGTTGAGAAGAATGTAGAGTAATTGGAACTCTTATACATTGTTGATGGGAATACATGTAAAAAGGTACATCCACTAGGGAAAACAATATGGTGGTCCCTCAAAAAATTAGAGATAAAATTGCTATATGATTACAATTCCATTTCTGAGTAGACACCAAAAATAATTGAAAGTAGGGTCTCAAAGAGATGTTTATATGCCCCTGTTCATAGCTGTATTATTCACAATAGCAACCAAAATGTACATCAACAGTTGAATAGATAAGCATGTGGCATATTTATACAATGGAATATTATTCAGCCTTAAAAATGAAAATAAAGGAAATGCCGGCATGTGCTACAACATGAATGAAACTTGAAGACATTATGCTAAGTGAGATAAGCCAGTCACAAAAAAACACTGATTCCACTCATATGACATACTTATAGTAGTGGTCAAATCAGAGAGACAGAAAGGAGAATGATGGTTGCCAGGGACTGGGAGGAGGGTGGGGAATGAGGTATTATTGTTTAATGTGTATAGAGTTTCCGTTTTTTTGGTCTTTTTTTTTTTTTTTTTTTTTTTGAGATGGAGTCTCACTCTGTCACCCAGGCTGGAGTGCAGTGGCACAATCTTGGTTCACTGCAACCTCCGCCTCCCCAGTTCGAACAGTTCTCCTGTCTCAGCCTCCCGAGTAGCCGGAACTACAGGCGTGCACCACCATGCCTGACTAATTTTTGTATTTTTATTAAAGACAGGGTTTCACCATATTGGCCAGGCTGGTCTCGAACTCGTAACCTCAAGTGATCCACCTACCACGGCCTCCCAAAGTGCTGGGATTACAGGCCTGAGCCACCACGCCCCAAGAGAGTTTCAGTTTTACAAGTTGGAAAGAGTTCTGGAGTTGGATGGCAGTGATGGTTGAACATTATAAATGTATTTAATACCACTGAGCTATACATTTAAAAATGGTTAAGTTGGTACATTTTCTGTTATGTATATCACATACCACAGTATTTTTTTTACCACAGTTAAAAAAAAAAAATAGGAGGAAAAAATAGTAATAAAGTTTGTCTTTTACTGCACACTTGCACGTGCCAAGTCTTTCTTATTTTCCTAAATAATTTCATTGGATCCTCATAACAATTCTGCATAATAATTAATTTGCCTCTTTTGAAAATGAGGACTCTGAAACCAGATGCAGTGGCTCACACATGGAATCCCAACACTCTGGGAGACCGAAGTGGGCAGATCGCTTGAGATCAGGAGTTTGAGGCCAGCCTGGGCAATGTGGTGAAACACCATCTCTACAAAATATTTTTTTAAAAAAAGAAAGAAAAAAGAAAAGAAAATGCAGAAGCTGAAGCAAAGTGAGGTGAAGTATCTCGCCCTAAATTTCATAACAAGTACAGAATAATACCAGAATTTTAAGATAGGCAGCCTGGCCTGGCATGGTGGCTCGTGCCTGTAATCCCAGCACTTTAGGAGGCTGAGGCAGGTAGATCACTTGAGGTCAGGAGTTTGAGACCAGCCTGGCCAACATGGTGAAAGCCCATCTCTACTAAAAAATACACAAAGTAGCCTGGAGTGGTGGTGCAAATGTAGTCCCAGTTACTCAGGGGGCTGAGGCAGGACAATCGTTTGAACCCAGGAGGCAGGGGTTGCAGTGAGCCAAGTTCATGCCCCTGCACTCCAGCCTGAGCAATGGGAGTGAGATTCCACCTCAAAAAAAAAAAAAAAAAAAGTAGGCAGCCTAACTGCCTATATTATAGAGCAGGTCTAATACATTAAGGCACTGTGCTAGACACTTCACATGTATATCCTCACAATAATCTCACGGTGCTATTTACACATGGTAAAACGGGATTTAAAAGATCAGATAACTTTCCTTAAGTCACACAGCTAGTGAGTAGTGGAAACAAGATTTAAACCCAGACAGTCTGATTCCTATCCCCCAAACAAATACAGAGCTCAGGCTCTGAGCTGCGCACATAAAAGATGCTTACTAGCAGCATCTGCTGTTTGTTGGGGAAAGCATAAACTAACATGACTTTTTCATCTTCTAGCAGCTTTTCCATTCTTTCTTCTAATTCAGCAGGAGCACACTGGAATATCGAGTTAAAACAGTTCCACACAGGTGAGCAGGTAGATTGTTTGGTCTGGTAAGCCAGTCATCTTTGTCTTGTGTCTGGTAAAAATGAAGTTGTTTTGTCTCATTATGGCCCTGAGAGGTATTTAAAGTTCTATCCAGAGATATCTTATGTTTGTCATCTTTGTCTGACTATAAAAATAAAACCAATGGTGTGCTGCAGGTATAAGCACAAAAGTTGAGTGCACGAAGGCTGGAAGGATAAAAGATCAAGGGAGTGATGGAATGTTTCTTAGCTATATTCATTGCGATGCCTTCCCTTCTTCCTCTTGTCTCTGTCACATACACACTCCCCTAAAATTCACTAGAAACAGCCGCCCCTGAGCAGCTATATCCAGGCATTTTCCTATACCTCAGATACCTGTCAGCAAGGTAAACCCTAGAAAAAATTGTAAGGGCAATACAAATGTTCCTTGATTTATGATGGAGTTACTTCCTGATAAACCCATTGTAGGCTGAAAATATCCTAAATCAAAAATGCATTTAGAAAACTGAACCTACCTTAAACATACTCAGAACACTTTATGTTAGCCCACAGTTGAGCGAAATCATCTAACACAAAGCTTATTTTGTAATAAAGTGTTGAATTTCTCATATAATTTATTGAATTCTGTACTGAAAGTCAGAAAAAGAACAGTAAGTGTACTCAAAGCATGGTTTCTGCTGAATGCATATAGCTTTTGCATTATCATAAAGTTGAAAAATTGTGAGTTGAACCTTCGTAGTCAAGGATCATCTGTATGTGTTTCCTCCATCTCCATTTTACCTTCCTTCTGTCCTACTTTTGTGGGTGTCTTCAAGCTATTCTTTTTTTTTTTTCTGAGACAGAGTCTTGCTCTGTCCCCCAGGCTGGAGTCCAATGGCACAGTCTTGGCTCACTGCAACCTCCACCTCCCAGGTTCATGCAATTCTCCTGCCTCAGCCTCCCAAGTAGCTGGGATTACAGGCGCCCGCCACCACGCCCAGCTAATTTTTTGTATTTTTAGTAGAGATGGAGTTTTGCCATGTTGGCCAGGCTGGTCTCAAACTCCTGACCTCAGGTGATCCACCCGCCTCGGCCTCTCAAAGTGCTGGGATTACAGGCATGAGCCTCCACACCTGGCCTTCAAGCTATTCTTTTGACAGCTACAAATTCCTCATAAAAGCCTCTCTGTCCCTGCTTATGCTTAACCAACCCACTTGCTTATTCAACAATGATGTGTGGCTTCACACAGAGCCAGGCACTGTTTTAGACTCTTGAGACATAATAGTAAATAAAACAGACAAAAATCTCTGCCCCTGAGAAATTTACATTCTAGCAAGGGCAAGTAGGAAATAAACACAATGCATTATAAATGAGTAAATAGTTTGTTAAAAGATCATTATTCTATGTTTTAAAAAAGGAGAAAAAAGTTGGGCAGGGAAGAAGGATTAAGACCTAAGGGAAGAAGGAAAAAGTATGGTTTTCAGAATTAAACAATGTGGGCAGAGAGGTCTCATTGAGGAGAAACTGGAATAAAGAGGAGGTTGGTGAGAGAGTAAGCCAAGTAGGTAAACTAGGGAAGAGCATTCCAAGCAGGAGGAGCAAACACAAAGGCTCCCCAGCAAGAGTGTGTCTGAAGGGTGTGAAGAGCTGCAGGGAGGCCAGCGTTCTGCAGCAGAGTGAGTAATTGAGTGGGGGGACAATAGCAAGAGATGAGGTCAGCACAGTTACTGCACCGTAGCCTCAAGAACTTGGAGACCAATGTGAGGACTTGGGGTGTTACTCTGAGTGAAACTGGGTGTAAATAGAAAGTAAATTTCATTTTCTCCCAATTTAATTAATATAGACAGAATATTTCTCCTCTTTTAAGAAAACATATAAAAATCTAAGAAATAACACAATGGGAAGGACCATGACCTAACCAAGTTAATCTCCTGCATCTTAAGTGTTTCCAGCTTGCTGAGGGGAACAAATTCTTCTCTAAGATCTCCTTTAAACCCAGTGCTGTGGCCGGGTGCAGTGGCTCCCGTCTGTAATCCCAGCACTTTGGGATGCCAAGGTGGGCAAATCACCTGAGGTCAGGAGTTCAAGACCAGCCTGGCCAACATGCCAAAACCCCATCTCTACTAAGAATACAAAATTAGCCAGTCATGGTGGCATGTGCCTGTAATCCCAGCTACTTGGGTGGCTGAGGGAAGAGAATCGCTTGAACCCAGGAAGCAGAGATTGCAGTGAGCCAAGATCGTGCCACTGCACTCCAGCCTGGGCGACAGCAAGACTCTATCTCAAAAGAAAACAACAAACAACAACAACAACAAAAAGACCAGTGCTGTATCCTAATCACTAACATCCCCTTAAAAACTGTAAGAGAACTTTGTAGAAAAGCACATAATCCTGTCTTCAGATATATTCTTTTAGCTTGCATAAACTCTTGTGAAAAGATATTTTGTCAGTTAACAATAGGATTTTCCAGCCCTTCATGCTTGCCAGTTGGGTCCTCAAGCTCCAGGACTTCGAGAACCTAAGACTTCCATAAAATTAAAAATGAACAAATACAATTTATTCTAACAAAAATTTGGGGATTTAGATGGCTAAAACATCAGGAATCTGGTTTAAAGCCACAAAGTTCTTTCCAGCCCAAATTAATGTTTAAGTAAAGTGATTGTTTTCTTTGGTTCTCATTTTTGTATTATTATTTAGCCGTGACTTTCAACATTCAAGGGTAAATATTTATATATAATTTATATTAAGACGGAGAACATTTCCTTCAGAAAAATTGCTAAAAAGCTACTTGAGTGAAGTGCAAGACCCCAAGGGAATGCTTGAGTAACAGAAAATAGTTGATGAAATACTGAATCAAGAATCAAGTGAATTAAGGGGAAAGGAATAAGAGGTTGTAGCAGTCATACCCTTCAGGTGTATCAGGTGAAGGAAAAAGACAAGGAGGTCAGGGGATCACCGAGGGGACAAGGACAAAGAGAGGGAAAGAGGACACTCTGGAATAGGACAGCCAGAAAAAGACCAAAAGGAGCAAACACATCAGCTGTAGGTTTTTAAAGTGGATTTCAGCAGCCTGTGTTCTATGACCCTCTCTCTACAACAGAAGGGACAGAAGACACATAGGTTATAGGCACCCTTCAATTATTTAAACTTTTTTTAAGCAGTCATGAAGAAATACAGACATGACATTTGGAGACATACGATTATTTCTTAAAAAATAGTAATAATACTTTTCCTTAGGTGTTTTTGGTGCTTGAATGGCTCACCATGTTTATCTCCTCCCAGTGAAGGAAGAAATGGGCATCTATTATTAACCCCAGGTTGCAAGGAATGACATCACCAAGGCAACAAGAAAGCAAAAGGCTGAGAAAGGAAAAGGCAGCATGTTAACTAGATCACAGGACAGGATTTTTCAACCTCAGCACTACTGACATTTTGGAAAGCATAATTATTTGTTGGGAGGTTGGGGCTTGATGGGGATGGGAAGAACCCATCCTGGGCACTGCAGACTGTTTAACAACCACTCTGCCCTCTACCCACTAAACTGCCAATAGCACCTGCCCAGTTGTGACCATCAAAAATGTCTCCAGACTTTGCTAAATGCAAAATCACCCCCAATTGAGCCCAGCTCTCAGAGTATGACTTACTTGTGCCATATGTAACTCTTTCCTCATTCTAATCCTCAAAACCCACCTAAAAATAATAAGGAGACTGACATATCTGTACTTTTGAAAACTAGCACTGGAGTGGCAATCAAAAAGTCAGCAGAAATAAGAAAAAAACTTCAGAATTCTAGTTAGATGCTGTCCAACCTTAGTGTTTTTGCAGCAACTACATAGATATTTCATATTGACAAGAGACTAATTTATGTAAATTGATTTTTGTTTATGTGATCGAGAAATGTAACCCATATGAAAAATTTTACCAGCTGCTGAAAGGAACTAGAAGGCTGAACCTTTTATTTCCTTGATCAAAAGGTGAGTTTCTTTCTTCTCGTCTTCTTTTAAGTGAAATAAAGACATAGTTTGAAAACACACCTGCCCATTTGGCTCAATAGTTGAGTCTTGTCTGGCTGTAGTGTAAAAATAGGCATTCCTCTGTCTGAACATGAAAATAGCACTTCCCCAACAAAAGCCAAAACTTTTAGAATGACAAAAAATGTTTACTTTCATAAAAAAGCCTTTTCCTCTAGTGTTTATTTGAGGATTGTGTAGGTGTCCTAGCAGAAGTAAGCAGGTATATAAGGCTCAGAGACAAGCCTGTGACAGCATGCTTCTTGCAGCAGCTGAGAGGAGCTTGTAATAGTCACAACTTTCTACGTGTTAGGTTGAGAATATACACTGGTGTAATGGATATCTTCCCCTTTTCGTAAGTTGCAGTTATATTGAAATAATAATAATTATCAAACTAACTGTCTAATCTTTGTAGGACACTTTATATTCACTTATTCATTTGTTCATCCAACAAATCATTATTCAAAATCTACCGAGCAATGTTCTAGATATTTAAATATATTGGTGAACTAACAAAATAAATTAAAAATCTCTGCCCTTGTGGAGATTTTTAAAAATAAGATGGGCAGGCCGGATGCAGTGGTTCATACCTGTAATCCCAGCACTTTGGGAGGCTGAGGCAGGCGGATCACCTAAGGTCAAGAGTTCGAGACAAGCCTGGCCAACATGGTGAAACTTCAGCTCTACTAAAAATACAAAAAAAAATTAGCTGGGCTTGGTGGCACATGCCTGTAGTCTCAGCTTCTCAAGGAGGCTGAGGCAGAAGAATCACTTGAACCCAGGAGGCGGAGGTTGCAGTGAGCCAAGATCATGCCACTGCACTCCAGCCTAGGCGACAGAGGAGGGAGACTCCATCTCAAAACTAAAAAAAAAAAAAAAGATGGACTGGGCGCGGTGGTTCACGCCTGTAATCCCAGCACTTTGAGAGGCCAAGGTGGGCAGATCACTTGAGGTCAGAAGTTCAAGACCAACCTGGCCAACATGGTGAAAGCCCATCTCTACTAAAAATACAAAAATTAGCTTGGTGGCACATGCCTGTAATCCCAGCTACTCAAAAGGCTGAGGCAGGAGAATCACTTGAACCCGGGAGGCGGAGGTTGTAGTGAGCTGAGATCGCACCACTGCACTCCAGCCTGGGCAACACAGCAAGCCTCCATTTCAAAAAACAGAATAAAATAAAAATAAGATATAGATATGTAGATAGGTATAGATGGATATAGATATATAGATATGTGTATACCGTTAGAAGGTTAGAAATGAAACAGAAGAAAATGAAACAGGGCAGTGTTGGCAAATTTTCTGAAAAGGGCCAGGTAGTAAATTGTTTAGACTTTGTGGGCCACGTTGTCTCTCAACTCTGCCATTGTTGGACAAAAGCAGTCATACTCAAGGTGTAAAATACAAGAACAACAACAACAAATGAGTTTGGCTATGTTCCAATAAAACTTTATTTACAAAAACAGGTGGTTAGAGGTCATAATTTGCCAACCCCTGAGATGTGGTAATGGGAATCAGGAGTTCAAGAGGGTCATCAATTTTAAATACAATGATCAAGTTGATAATATATTCAATCAAAAACTAGAAGGAGGTGAACAAGTCAAGCTTGTGGTTATATAGAGGAAGAGCATTCCAGGTTGATGGGCAGCCAGTGCAAAAGTCCTGTGGCAGCAATATGTCCAGTGCATTTTGGAGCTCAGCAAAGAGCTCTGTCTGGCTGAGGCAGAATGATGGGCAACCCTATTTCTAACCACCTCACTGGTATCACAATTCATTCTCTTCTTTCTTCCTTTCCACCGCACCCCCTTCTGTTAAATGAAATGTGTTATTACAATGAGTAAGGGCTCAGAAATAGGCTTTTTCCTGACCTAGGAAATGTAAGAGGCATTGATATGTTCTATTTTGTCCCCATTAAGTCCTTGGTTCAAATCAACACTGAGAACAGAGATGACAGATGAAGGCAAGAACGCCTAACCGCAGAGGTTTCCTCTAGCAACATTTTACCAACACATTCTAATCCTCAGCAAAGCCAGCAGAATGAAGGTTTCTGATCAGAAAAGCAACTATAAAATACTGCCTTATTCACTTGGCCTGTTTATTCCTGGAGTGTTTTTCAGAGGGAACTGGATGTAACTTTTTATAGGACCAGAAGGCAGGACTATAATTTCTAAATTGTCAATAATTCCATCTAGGAGCGAGTACTTTATAACTCCGGATCCTGATGTGCTGTGAAGGAAAAATACCTTGAGCCTTCAGATGCCAGCAGAGCAAAGCCAGTCTATGTTCTCAAGTCCACAGGCTCACCCACAAGGTGGAACAGTACACCTTGTGTCCAAGAGTGAGAACCCATGGGCGTGAGGGAGTCTTGGCACGGGTGGCATGGTGTGAAATCTGTTTTTATTTAATTCAAGATGGAGTCTGCTTATAATGCAATTTTGAATAACTTTTTATTCCATCTTATTCTACAAAATATGTTTCTTATGAAAAGATAACATATCAAGGGATATAGGGTAAAACAAAAGCCTGGGTAAGATTAGCATGCATATAGAAACAGAACTATCATTTGACCCAGCAATCCCATTACTGGGTATATACCCAAAGGAATAGAAATCATTCTACCATAAAGACACATACATACATATGTTCATTGCAGCACTATTCGCAAGAGCAAAGACATGGAATCAACCTAAATGCCCATCAGGGACAACAGATAGAATCTTTTTATTTTTTAAAAATTTTTTTTATTTTTATTTTTATTTTTTTTTTGAGACAGAGTCCCCCTCTGTCACCCAGGCTGGAGTGCAGTGGTGCGACCTCGGCTCACTGCAAGCTCCACCTCCCAGGTTCACACCGTTCTCCTGCCTCAGCCTCCTGAGTAGCTGGGATTACAGGCACTCGGCAATTTTTTGTATTTTTAGTAGAGACGGGGTTTCACCGTGCTAGCCAGGATGGTCTCGATCTCCTGACCTCGCGATCTGCCTGCCTCGGCCTCCCAAAGTACTGGGATTACAGGCGTGAGCCACCACACCCGGCCAGATAGAATTTTTAAAAGTGTGGTACATATACACCATGGAATACTATGTTGTTCTGTATGGAATACTATGCAGCCAAAAAAGAATGAGATCATGTCTTTTATAGGAACATGAATGGAGCTGGAGGCCATTATCCTTAGAAAACTAACACTGCATGTTCTCACTTGTAAGTGGGAGCTAAGGCCGGGCTCATTTGGGAGGCCGAGGCAGGCAGATCACGAGGTCAGGAGATCGCGAGACCATCCTGGCTAACGCGGTGAAACCCCGTCTCTAGTAAGAAATACAAAAAATTAGACGGTCCTGGTGGCGGTGCCTGTAGTACCAGCTATTCCAGAGGCTGAGGCAGGAGAATGGCGTGAACCTGGGAGGTGGAGCCTTCAGTGAGCCGTGATGGCGCCACTGCACTCCAGCCTGGGCGACAGAGGGAGACTCTGTTTCAAAAAAATAAAAATAAGCGGGAGCTAAATGATGAGAACTCATGGACACAAAGCGGGGAAAGACAGACACTGGGGCCTACTTGAGAGTGGAGGGTGGGAGGAGGGAGAGGATCCGGAAAAATAACTACTGGGTAGTAGGCTTAGCATCCGGGTGACAAAATAATCTGTACACCAAACCCCCATGACACGAGTTTACCTATATAACAAACCTGCACATGGACCCCTGAACTTAAAATAAAAGTAAAAAAAAAAAAAAAAAAAAAAAAAAAAAAAAAAAAAGATTAGCAAGCAGAAACGCCTGTACAGGGCACCAAAACTTCACTCCCCACTCAAACCTTGCTCCACACCTTCCCCATCCACATAAAGTGCACTTTAGCTCCCTGGAATTCTTCCACTTGCCAGAATGCAGGTCTTCTCCCCAGTAGGTGGTTTGTCTTCAGGTCAGGAATGCCAGCACCCCACGTCCTTTCCCTTAGGAAACTCACACCGCCTCGGGCCCAAAGGGGACTTCTTCAAATGAAGTCCTGTCTTGTTATGTTCTCATAGCAAGGGCCCTTCCCTTCATAGCACTTTTCAGTTTGTGCATTTATCTGAGTAATAAATAAATATCTGTTTCTTCCTCTAAACTGGAAGCTTCGTGAGGATAAGATTCCTTCTCCTTTTGCTCCCCATCATATCTCCAGCAGCCAGCTGGCACATACGGGCACTCCGTACATACTGGTTGAATAAATGAAGCCTCCCAGCAGTCAAAGGAAAGAGAAAGGCATAATAAGTTAAAATATTTAGAAAGTCAATATATCAAGACAAACAGCTTTTGCTGCATTCTGAGTTTTAAGCAAAATTTCTCCCATGGGTCCTTAAAAACAGAACATTGTATGAATTTGTAGACAACATCTTTATGTTGATATAATAATACATTTTATTCTTTAAATTTTTTTATTTTTATTTTTATTTTTTGAGACAGAGTTTCACTCTTTTTTTTTTTCTTTGAGACGGAGTCTCACTCTGTTACCCAGGCTGGAGTGCAGTGGTGCGATCTCGGCTCACTGCAACCTCCATCCCCCAGGTTCAAGTGATTCTCCTGCCTCAGCCTCCTGAGTAGCTGGGATTACAGGCGCCTGCCACCACACCCAGCTAATTTTTGTATTTTTAGTAGAGACAGGGTTTCATCGTGTTGGCCAGGCAGGTCTCGAACTCCTGACCTCAGGTGATCCACCCTCCTCGGCCTTCCAAAGTGCTGGGATCATAGGCGTGAGCCACCACGCCTGGCCTAATAACACATTTTAAACAGCTGCTTCTTAAAGCTTCCCTCAGTACAAAGATTTTGAGGGAGGCCAAATCACAATTCAGTAGAAATAATTCTACAGGACCCAAAGCAACATGATCCAGGAACACAGTTCTCTCAGGGCTCTGGTTTCATGCAAAGGTAAAACAATGTGAGAGAAATTGAGCGAGAGGGACTGCACATCCTTCAGGCCCTGCTCTGTAAGTATTTCTTCCAGTCAGGATTATGGTCTGATTGGACAGCTGAGAGGTGAAGGTTACAGTCTCTGTGAACACAGAAAGGCAGATCCACATTCAGTCTTTGATCGTCAGCTGGAAAGGGAATGATAATTCAATTGACTATTGTTCAGGATGGAGCTTTCTTCATTCAGCTGGAGAAAGAATGAATCCTTGGTCTCATTCATTTAAGGATGACTGTGGTTCATACTCCCCTCTTGTGGCCACTTCCAAGTATACTGGCCTGTACCCAGGAGCCCAGTAAGGCAAAAGAGATATCAAATTCCTTTATATATGTTAGTTAACCTAGGAATTTCTCATTCTTTTTTACTTTCTAGAATGTCAGACCAGTTTTTAGAAATTGGCAGATGTTGAACAGCATGTTAAAACGAGGGTCAATTGAACATATTAAATCTTCATTGGTCAATATTTTTAAATGTTTAAAAGGCTCAATATTTGGGCCAAAGAGGGTAGACAAATCATGCAAATGCATGAGAATCCTGATGGTTCCTTATACATTACCCTTCCTGAAGTATGTTTGCCTTCTCTCAATTTGGTTCTCTTCAAGTAACACATTCATAGATTTGGAATTTTGGGGGCATGTGGGAAGGAATGATCTGGTGAATGAAGCAATCAATAGAGTTGCAAATGCTCGTTTTACAAATATTTAAGTACTTGCCACTGTGGGGAATCAAGGTTATACAAGAAAATGATCCCTGGTGGGGCACAATGGTTCATGTCTGTAATCCCAGCACTTTGGGAGGCTCAGGCGGGAAGATCACTTGAGCTCAGGAGTTTGAGACCATCCTGACCAACATAGGGAGACACCCATCCCTGGAAAAAAAATTTTTTTTTTAATTAGCCAGGCCTGGTGGCTTAAGCCTGTAGTCCCAGCTACTTGGAAGGCTGAGGTAGGAGGATCGCTTGAGCCTGGGAGGTCAAGGCTGCAGTGAGCCATGATTGGCCCATGGCACCCCAGCCTGGGTGACAGAGCAAGACCCTGAGGAAGGAAGGAAGGAAGGAAGGAAGGAAGGAAGGAAGGAAGGAGGGAGGGAGGGAGGGAGGGAGGGAGGGAGGGAGGAAGGGAGGGAAGGAAGGAAGAGAGAGAGAGAGAAAGAAAGAAAAAGAAAGGAAAGAAGGAAAGAAAGGAAAGGAGGAAGGGAGGAAGGAAGGACGGAAGGAAGGAAGGGAAAGAAAGAAGGAAGGAAGAAAGAGAAAAGAAAGAAAGAAGGAAAGAAAAGAAAGAAAGGAAAGAAGGAAGGAAGGAAAGAAAGAAAGAAAAAGAAAAAGAAAGAAAGAAAGAATCCCTGTTTGAAAATATTACCTAGTAAGGGATAGAGGACTCTGTATTACACAATGAAAAGTGAAAAATGCCAGAGAAAAAATTAAATGAATATGCTATTCCCCTATGACACAGGACAGAGCCAGAGATGGGAAGTGAAGGGCAAATGAGGGTGATGAGCCACTCCTTCCGAGCCAACTCGTCCTATCGCACTTACTCTGAGCAGAGTGTTCCAAGCACTTTATCAAAAATAATACGTTATTGAAGTTCAGAGAAAGAATAACCTCTTATCAGATATAGCAAAGAAGGATTCTTGGAAAGGAGACATCTAAAGTTCAACTTTGAAGATTGGTAAGATTTAAACATGAAGGTTTCAGGCAGAAGAAGCCACCTTAGTCAAAGGAGTGAGGCAGAAAATTACAAAGCAAGTCAAGGAAAGGAGAAAAAGTTGATGTTCACATAAGTGAAGGGAAGATATTACATAAAGTGGCAGATGGCTTTAAAATGCCTGGCTCACGAGTTTAGAATTGACTTGGTAGGCAGTGGGAAGCTATTGAAAACTTTTAAGCAGGAGAGGAACATGATGTGAATTACACTTTGAGAGGGTGAAATTGTTTAAAATAGTGTTTAAGATAGATTGGGTTGGAAAGAGAAGGAAGTCTCTGGAACTGTGCTCAAAGCTTAGTGTTCAGTGGCCCAGCCCAGCTCACAGACCCGTTTTATTTGGCACAAAGACTATTGGTCAATATTTAATAATCCCATAAAATGTTAGATTTCTGGTTTATCTCTAAAACAGTAAAATGATCAGACAATGTTGGGCTGCCATTTCCCTGTGACAATAAAGCTACAAGAATTGAGTAGCGGCTGCCACCTTCAGATGGACTACATATTTTCCATTTCCCAAGTCCCATGCACCCCCTCTTGTCTTCCTAACACAAAGGCCATGTGTCAGCTGCCAGTCATCCCTGCCTGTGTTGGGAGAGTGTCGTTTTCTTACTTCGGGCCCCCTTCGTTAATTTCTGTGGCCTCCCTGGCCCTTGAGGGCAATTTGCATTTGTGAATGT
This sequence comes from Pan paniscus, assembly GCF_029289425.2. NCBI lineage: Eukaryota > Metazoa > Chordata > Mammalia > Primates > Hominidae > Pan > Pan paniscus. The sequence continues at coordinate 85,551,426 of NC_073252.2, read as the reverse complement.
GAGTCCAGAGGTAGGGAAAACAGTCAGATGTGAAGTGGTTGGGGCTTTCATCAGGGATTTGAGCATAGGAATGAAAAAGGGCATGTGCAGGAAATATTTGTCCTGTGCTTTTACAGATCTCAACCAACTTTAGCACACAACATGAGAAGCGCTAACAACATGGACAAAAAGCTTATAATTATAAAGATTCTGACTGCATTTCCTCAGAAAAATAACTGTAATGTATTCAAAAAGTTATTCTTCTGTGTTCTTTTGTAAATGTTTGTAGAGTAATGAATGCTGTTATAAATATTATATCAAGTTCTTAGAAAATCATTCATGACTCAGTTTCTCCAGCTATAAATTGTAATTGCCAATGAATTACCCCATAGTAAATTGTGTTTTTTTCAGGCATGAGATGTGTTTCAGTCAATTGGTGAGGATCATTAGTAAAAGGGCAAAATTGGTTCAGGGGTGGCTAGAATTCTATTCTTTTATATATAAAACACAGATACAGGTAATAGTATATAAATAGATATACAGTGTATCTGGAGTATTAAAATTTCATGGTGGGAGGAGACATTTAGGAAAAAAATGTTCAAAAAGCTCCTTGGGGGAGTGACAATGAAAAGAAATTTTTAAGAAATACTGAGCTAGCGAGGACAGACATTGTGCAAATCATTCATTTTTGTCTCATTTCAAGTTGCCAGCCAGTTAATGCCAATGTAGACTCTAAACAGTCCGAATTTGGCTCTCCTAACATTTGCTAGGGACAAAGCCTCAGCTGCATCCCTGACGTTGTACAATCAGACCACGCAAAATCTAACAAACCCATTGCTCCTTCACAAGGGAAATATCAACAAAAATACAAATACCGTTGCTCAAAACCAACAAGAAAACACAACCATTGGAGCAAATTTCCAGAATAGGCTTTGCGTCATTGCAGAAGCAGTACTTCTTAGTCTAAAAACATCTTGCTCTGGGAACTGAACACTACAGCCAAGAAAACATCAGACATTTGGAGAAGAGCGGCGTTTGGCTAATAACAGCAAAGTGACCTCACCCATGAGAAGGCCCAAGTATAAACTTCTGTCTTGGTGAATAAGACGCAGCCTGCAAGTCAAATGCACAGAAATATAAAGTCCAGCTGCACCTCACTTGGACAAGAGATCTGTACACCAGGCGATTTGATACATTGGGTTCTGTGTCTATCCCAAGGTGAGGTCAGAATGAAAGAGTAGCTACATAGCTCACGCTGTTATTACCCAGCCAACCCAAATTCTCCCAAACTCAATGAGGGCTCTGTCTGAGAAAAGACAACGGCATAAAACTCAAGGGATTTATGTGAGCAGCTGCTGTGTTTGCATAGCTTGACTAAAGGGATATGTTTCACCCCTCTGCCTAAAAATCGTCATTCTTCACAGATAGTATTAGCAGTTCATGTGAAAAGAGGAGGCGTTCTATATCCTATAACAGAGGTTCCTTGACACAATCTTCAACAATATTCAGCTTTCTTTCTTTTTTTTTATTTTATTATTATTATGCTTTAAGTTTTAGGGTACATGTGCACAATGTGCAGGTTAGTTACATATGTATACATGTGCCATGCTGGTGTGCTGCACCCATTAACTCGTCATTTAGCATTAGGTATATCTCCTAAAGCTATCCCTCACCCTCCCCCCACCCCACAACAGTCCCCAGAGTGTGAGGTTCCCCTTCATGTGTCCACGTGTTCTCATTGTTCAGTTCCCACCTATGAGTGAGAATATGTGGTGTTTGGTTTTTTGTTCTTGCGATAGTTTACTGAGAATGATGATTTCCAATTTCATCCATGTCCCTACAAAGGACATGAACTCATCATTTTTTATGGCTGCATAGTATTCCATGGTGTATATGTGCCACATTTTCTTAATCCAGTCTATCATTGTTGGACATTTGGGCTGGTTCCAAGTCTTTGCTATTGTGAATAATGCCACAATAAACATACATGTGCATGTGTCTTTATAGCAGCATGATTTATAGTCCTTTGGGTATATACCCAGTAATGGGATGGCTGGGTCAAATGGTATTTCTAGTTCTAGATCCCTGAGGAATCACCACACTGACTTCCACAAGGGTTGAACTAGTTTACAGTCCCACCAACAGTGTAAAATTGTTCCTATTCCTCCACATCCTCTCCAGCACCTGTTGTTTCCTGACTTTTTAATGATTGCCATTCTAACTGGTGTGAGATGGTATCTCATTGTGGTTTTGATTTGCATTTCTCTGATGGCCAGTGATGGTGAGCATTTTTTCATGTGTTTTTTGGCTGCATAAATATCTTCTTTTGAGAAGTGTCTGTTCATGTCCTTTGCCCACTTTTTGATGGGGTTGTTTTTTTTTTTTCTTGTAAATTTGTTTGAGTTCATTGTAGATTCTGGATATTAGCCTTTTGTCAGATGAGTAGGTGGCGAAAATTTTCTCCCATTTTGTAGGTTGCCTGTTGAGAAAAACAAGCAATGGGGAAAGGATTCCCTATTTAATAAATGGTGCTGGGAAAACTGGCTAGCCATATGTAAAAGCTGAAACTGGATCCCTTCCTTACACTTTATACAAAAATTAATTCAAGATGGATTAAAGACTTAAACGTTAGACCTAAAACCATAAAAACCCTAGAAGAAAACCTAGGCATTACCATTCAGGACATAGGCATGGGCAAGGACTTCATGTCTAAAACACCAAAAGCAATGGCAACAAAAGCCAGAATTGACAAATGGGATCTAATTAAACTAAAGAGCGTCTGCACAGCAAAAGAAACTACCATCAGAGTGAATATTCGGCTTTCTTATTGGCCTTCATCATCATCGCCATTATTATCATATATTGAACCCCAGTCTAGTCATGAATTGGGCAAAGCACTATGCAAACATCATCTCTTTTCCTCGCAGCTACCCTATTAGACAGGTTTTATTATCATCCTTATTGGACACATGAGGATAATGAGACACAGAGAGAGAGGTTAAGTAACTTGCCCAACATCACACAGCTAGGAAGCATCAGAGCTGGAACTTGAATTCAGGTCTTTCTGACTCATCAATTTTCTGCTATACTTCCTCCAGTGAGAGCAAGGATTTTAAATACACTCTCCTTCTTTACAGGGCTTGATTGGTGTAATTTAGCTTGAGGAATAGAACTTATTTCTGGTAGTATTCAGTGGCATCAGTGATTACCAAAACTCCCCAGGCCTTTTTTATGTCTTATGATAGCCTAGCACCTGATAGGGAGGTAGCATGAAGGATTAAAGGGTTAAGAAAACAGGCAGTGAACTTCAACTCCAAATGTCCTTCAATTTAGAATGTACCAATTCTGAATCAAAGCACTGGATATACATAACTCTTTGGGCTGGAACTCAGACACACATGTCTAGCACTCTGGCAATAAACCTGGCAGTACATGTTCACAGCAAATACCATCAGGCTAGATTCTTTTGGATTTTTCCCTACAGAGTTTGGAGAGAGTATGGCCCTGCTTCCTTGATTTTAGAGTTTTGGCCCCCAAAACTTTGAGAAAATAAAGTTCTATTGTCTTAAGCCAAACAGTTTATGGTAAGTTGTGATGGCAGCCCTTGAAAACCAATACAGATTTTGGTACTGAGAATGGGATACCGCCATAACAAATTCCTAAAAATGTTGAAGTGGATTTGGAATTGGATAGTGGTGGTAGTGGGAAGAATTTTCAGACACTTTTTTTTTTTTCATTTTTTTGAGACTGAGTCTGGCTCTGTCACCCATGCTGGAGTTCAGCGGTGCAATCTTGGCTCCCTGCAACCTCCGCCTCCCAGGTTCAAGCGATTCTCATGCCTCAGCCTCCCAAGTAGCTGGGATTACAGGTACATGCCACTGTGCCAGGCTAATTTTCATATTTTTAATAGAGATGGGTTTTCACCATGTTGGCCAGGCTGGTCTCCAACTCCTGAGCTCAAATGATCCACCCACCTCAGCCTCCCATATGCTGGGATTATAGGCGTGAGCTACCACTCCCAGCCTAGACACATGGTTTCAAAGAGCCTAGATTGCCTTGAAAAGATTGTTGGTAGAAATGTGGATGTTAGAGGAGATTCCAAGAAGGGCTCAGAAAGAAGTAAGGAGAACTGTAGATAAATCGTCTATCATCTTAGAGAACATGTATATTGTCACAAACAGAATGTTGGTAGAAATATAAATGTTAAGGTGCTTCTGGTGAGGACTCAGAGGAAATGATGAACATGTTATTTGACACTGGCAGGAAGGCGATTCTTGTTATAAAATGGCAGGAGCTTGACTGAATTATGTTCTACTGTTGGGTGGAAAGCAGAACTCATAAGTGATGAACTTGGATATTGAACTGATGAGATTTCCAAACACAGTGTGGAAAATGTGGCCTGGTTTTCTCTTGCTGTTTATAGTAGAAAATGAGAGGAAAGAGATAATTGGAGGAAGAAACTACTAAGCAACATAGAACTTGATGACTTTGGAAATTCTCAGCCTATCCAGAATGCAAATGGCGAGAAAGCATGCTCTGGGAAGAACACCAAGAATCTGGCTAAACAGCCTTTTGTTATAGAGATTAGGTATGCGAGTGTGACCCATGGATTCAGTCAACCTTCTCAGCAGCAGCCAGAAATACAAGTGGGTTTATCCAGGAAAAATCTGTGCAGGACCTTCTTGTCTGATGGCCCAGATCCCCAAGAATTGCATAGGAAACCAATAATGTTTTTAAGATTGTTATATCAGCAGAAATACTGCCAACCTGGGCTTCAAGAAACAGAGGCAGGATAAAATGAAGGCTGTAGGACTTTCAAAATTCTATATGACTGCGAACATGTGTTATCCATCAAGGAAAAGAAAAAATTATTCCTGCTGGGCACAGTGGCTCACATGTGTAATCCCATCACTTTGGGAGGCCAAGGCAGGCAGATTGCTTGAGCCCAGGAGTTCGAGAGCAGCCTGGGCAACATGGTGAAACCCCATCTTTACTAAAAACACAACAATTCACCAGGTACCATGGGACACACCTGTAGTCTCAGCTACTCCAGAGGCTGAGGTGGAAGGATCACTTGAACCTGGAAAGCGGAGGTTGCAATAAGCCAGGATCATGCCACTGCACTCTAGCCTGGGTGACAGAGTGAGATCCTGCCTCATTAAATAAATAAATAAATAAAAATAAAAACATGTCAATTGAGGAAAATGATGAGACAAGTCTCAATAATTTTAGGAGATTTATTTACTGAAGTTAAGGACGCGCCCGGGACACAGGTCTATGCTTTTCTCTGAAGATGATTTTGAGGGCTCCAAATTTAAAGGGGAAAGCATGGGATATTGAGAAGCACACAGTTTTCATGTAAGAGGGGTTAGGGAAAAATAGTCATTTATGCCTTTTCCTGGCTCCGTGAATCTACATTTTTTTACATAAGATGACATAAACAAAAAGGGCAGAGGAAAAATGTGGAGAATCTGCATTTTACATCAGATAACACAGACAAAATGGACAAAATGGGGTCAGGGAACTGTCAGATAAGCATTTGTGTCTAGTGGGCCAGAGCGACTGCACCGGTAAAGATAAGCTATCAATTTGCATTGCCATGGTAAAGTTATAAGAGCTCACTAGGAATTTCCTTGTGGGCAAAATATAAGGCGGGCATGTAGCTTTTCATCTTGTAGTCATCTTATTTAGGAACCAAAACGGGGACGCAGGTTTGCGTGACTCAGTTCCCAGCTTGACTTTTCCCTTGTAAATGAGTTTGAGGTCCCAAAATTTAATTTTCTTTCACACATGAATAAATGACTCCTGTAATAGGCTGAATTGTGTCTCCTCAAAATTCATATGTTAAAATACCTCAGAATGTGACTATATTTAGAGATAAGTCTTTTAAAGTAACTAAGGTAAAGTCAAGTAATAAGAGTGGTCCCTAATCCACAATGACTGGTGTCCTTACAGAAAGGGATTAGAATACAGATACACACAGGAGAAGGACCACGTGAGGGCACAGCAAGGTGGTTATCTGCAAGCCAAGGAGAGAGGCCTGGGGAGAAACCAACCCTCCTGACACCTTGACCGTGGATTTCCAGCCTCTAGAACTGGGAGGAAAATAAATTTCTTCTGTTTAAGCCACTCAGCCTGTGGTATTTTCCTATGGCAGCTCTAGCAAAGTAATACAACTCAGAAGATAGTTCAGGAACCGGTGGGGTTCCTGCAGGCCCCGAGGGCAGAGCCTCTGTGGGCCAAAGAGCAGCGCACTGAGCCACAGAGGATTATTCTCAGGCCTGAAACATGATGGAATTTGGCCTGCTCTGTTTTGAACTTGCTTGGAACAAATGACCCTTGTCCACTTATGTATTCCTTCCATTTTCTCCATTTCAGAATGAAACTGTTTATACTATGCCATTGTATTTGGGGAGAGGTAACTGGTTTTCTAGTTTCATAGATGAGGAATCAGGATAAATCATACCAAGAAACTCACATACACCTGATTTAGATGATTTAGATGATGATATTTAGGACTTTTTGACTCGATGGTATTTAAATGAGATTTGGAATTTAGAGTTAATGCCGGAATAGGTTCAGAAATTTGAAATGGGTTAAGAATGGGATGGATGTATTCTGCGTGTGGAAAAGACATGAATTTTGGGGGACCAGAGAATGGACTATAATGTGTTGAATTGCTCCCCAAAAAGGTATGTTCAAGTCTTCATCCTTCATACCTGTGAGTGTGAGCTTATTTGAAAATAGGGTCTTTGCAGATGTAATCAAGTTAAGATGAGGTCACATTGGATTACGGTAAACCCTAAATCCAATGACTGGTGTCCTCACAAGAAGAGGGCACACAGAGATTCACAGGAGACCCACAGGGAAAGAAGGTCATGAGAAGAGGGAAGCAGAGACTGGTGTGATGCGGCTATGAGCCAAGAAATACCAGGTGTTTCTGGAAGCCACCCAGTGGAAGTCAGGAAGAGGCAAGAAAGTATTCTTCCCTATGGCATTGGGATGCAGCAGGTGCCTGCTGACACCTTGATTTCAGACCTTTAGCCTCTAGAACTTCAAGAAAGTACATTTCTGTTGTTTTAAGCCACCCGGTTTGTGGTAATTTGTTATGACAGCCCAGGAAACTAATGCAAACCTCTTATGGCTCTATAGAACCACGTGATTGTACGGCACTAAGATAATCTAACCCTTTATATTTCTGTTATCCCAGTTGTCTCAATTATTTGTGTCTTTATAGGGCTGCCTCTTATTTTTGCCCTAATTTTCTCTCCCTTCCCCCCTTTATGTCTTATATCTGCCCCGCCATGCTTTTCTTAAAACTTTGCTCTGCCCCTTCTATCTTCTTTTCTTCCTTTTTCCTAATACTTTTTTTCTCAACAGGGTCTCCTTCCATTCCTAATGAAAATCTATTTTCTGGTTCTCTTGCCTATACAGGGACCATCCTCTGGATGGGAGGAATATATCTCCCCATCCCACTGAAGTCAGCTGTGGTCAAATGACTTATGTTGATCAATGAAATGTAGGCAGAAATGATAAGTATTACACCCAGGCAGAAGCTTTACAAACCAAGCATATTTTGCTGTATCTGTTTTTCTTCTGCCAAGGGAATTGGTCCATCAGCCTACACTCCAGAGTAAAGACATGTAACAGAATTGCAGCAGACCTGCAATAAACATGTGGCAAGAATAGAAAAAAAAAACAAACAAAAATTTGTTGTTGTAAGCATCTGATATTTGGGGATTACTTGTTACTACAGCATAACATGTTCTTCTTACACTCCCTAACATTCAATGAGAAAACTTTCCAGATCTCCCTTTTATCTAATGAATAAAGATCAAACTGCTTAGCCTGATATCTAAAATCCACTAGTCCTGGCTGGGCACCGTGGCTCATGCCTGTAATCCCAGCACTTTGGGAGGCCGAGGCAGATCACCTGAGGTCAGGAGTTCAAGACCAGCCTGGCCAACATGGTGAAAAAATACAAAAATTAGCCAGGCGTGGTGGCACACGCCTGTAATCCCAGCTACTTGGGAGGTTAAGGCAGGAGAATGGCTGGAACCCAGCAGGCAGAGGTTACAGTGAGCCAAGATTGGGCCACTGCAATCCAGCCTGGGTGACAGAGTGAGACTCTGTCTCAAAAAAAAAATAAAATAAAATAAAATAAAATAAAATCCACGAGTTCTAACCTATCTTTCTCCTTTTAGTTTCACTTATTTTGCTTCAAAATTTATTACTAAAAAAAGCAATTAATTACATTACACATTATATTTCACAAATTAAATATATAATGTGTAGTGTAATTTTGTGAAATATAATGTGTAATGTATAAACATAATGTGTAATGTGTAACATAATAATGTCCACATTATATTTAACAAAATATTGTGCACATTTGGCTACTGTCTTACTCGTTAATTGCTCTCTGTGTATCAAGCCTATGCCTAAGACCAAATAGAGGGTATGACTAAACCCATAGAAGGGCTGGCCTGGGAAAGGATAGCTAGAATAAACTCCTGCAAGAGTCCATAGTCAGAAAATGACCCAGAGGGTTAATAATCAACACAGAACTGAGAGATCTGAAATGGTTCAGTGTCAAGTTATGATGGTACTGTGGGGGTAAGGAAATTCCACAGGCAGAGATCAGTAACTCACCTAGAATTGAGACCTCAAGATGGGTACCAGAAGCAAGACCCACAGAGAACTAAATATCAAGGTATTAAAAACATAATGGGGAAAATATTTTAAATGTAATGGGGTGTTATGGGCTGAATTATTTCCCCCAAAATTCATAAATTGAAGTTCTAACCCCCATTGTCACTATATTTAGAGACAGAGCCTTTAAAGAGGTAAATTAAGGTTAAATGAAGACGTAAACGTGAGGATCTAATCCAACAGCACTGGCGTCCTTATAAAAAGAGGCAGAGACACCAGAAGCACACATGCCCAGGGGAAGGACTGTGTGAGGACACAGTGAGAAAGTGACCATCCACAAGCCAAGGAGAGAGGCCTCAGGAGAAACCAACCCTGCTGGCACCTTGATCTTGGACTTCCAGCCTCCAGAACTGTGAGAAAATTAATTTCTGCTGTTTAAGCCACCCAATTTGTGGTATTTTGTTACGCCAGCCCTAGGAAACTAATACATTGGGTAAGCAAGGAAGAGGGTCCTACAGGCCAGGTCCTGGCCAAGATCAATACAGACACTCTGTTTTTACTGCAGCTTTTTCACTCACCCATACTTACCTCCTTCCTGGGGATCTCCACTATTCCAAAAGAATCATGTGACCTTCTGACAATGAGCGTATGCCTTGGCTCTTGGACTCCTAATAGGCAGGAACTACATTTCTTTCATATCACCCAGAGGCTTCTGCTATATGTAACAAAGAAGTTCTGTATATGCTTGAGGATTAATTAACGTGTTCTCTGCTCCTTCCCCTGAATTAGGGGTTTTTAACTTCATAGAATCCCTGAGAGGATACTGGGGGGGAGTTTCATAGATGGGTTTTAGGAGCTTGCCCACAGCTTTCATCAGATTCTCAAAGGGAATCCTAACACTAAAAGGTAAAAAAAAAGAAAAAAGAAAATCCACTTAGATATTGACATCTGTCACATCCTCTGACCAACACTGATGTTACGTCTCTTCATGTACAGTAACATAATGAGCTTTTTGTCAAACTTTTCCCAACCCATTTGGACGTCTCATACGTTTTCTAAATCTGATCTATAGCTCCATCTGTTAGGTGAGTATTGTTGCAGGTTCATTGTCCTCAGCTTTCTGAACTGTAAACTATTTTAGAAAAAACAGCTTCAGAAACAATGAGAGTTTGAATATCTGCCAACAAACATTTCCAAATAAAGCTATACTGAAAAGACACCGCGAATTCAAAGGCCTTTTTTTATTCATTTTTCTCTCTTGTTTTGTTATAAGAAATACAGTGGGTCTTTATTAATCATGTTATAAATTAATAAGACCTCCAATAAAACTGAAAGTCAAAATTCTCAAGCTTTGCCACCTACAAATGAACTCTCTAGGTACCTATTTACATTTAAGAGATTAATCCAGTTTGCTTTAAGTAATTACTTTTTAGGTTAACACAGAGTTACATAAGAAAATTTATTTTGATCATTTTACAGAAGCATAAAATATCAATTTTAGCAGAAAAAAATTTTAGTCGGGTAACTTTTTTTCCAGAGCCCTTTAAATGAAATTTTTTTCTACATTCTCGTTGAATTGATGTAATCACCTGAAATCAGTCTTACAAAGCCATCTTAAATAAATGGGGAATGCTAGTTAGAATAAGAAGTTAATATTTTGGGTCCCCAAGAAAATTTTCTTTAGCCAACTCAGGCCAAATCCTCAGAAATGCTTTTCTTACATATTCTGCAATAGTCTCACTGCTCCCGCGCCCCTTGGGAGACTTGGAAAAATGGTCTGTGTCTTCCACACTTCTCAGAGCAGATGTGCACAGAGGATATGCACACCAGGGAGAAGCATGGTCAAACACTGCCCACCCCTTTATCCTTCCTCCGAGGAGATTGCTCAACCCCTAGACCTTGGCTAAGGAAAAACATCCTATTGTCTGAGGCAAAAAGACATCAAGTCCTTTCATCCTGTCCTGGGAAAGGCAGTTTGGAACAAGTTATCCTGATTCTAGAGACGTGAGATTGTTCCCAGCTGCACCGTGACTTGTTTTTGGCTCCTAGGCAAAGTGCCCAGTTTCCTCTGCTCCCAAATTTCTCCAACTGCAAAGTAGAGATAATCCTTGTTACCTTTTTCTTGCAGTGTTCTGAAAATAAATAGGGCAAATAATTCTAAAGTGTTTTGAGAGATTTGGCTGAGGGCATATTTGCCTAGAGTTGTAGGTGGGGGTTTTTGGTTTATTTTGGTTTTATTTTGTTTTTGTCAGTGTTTTTGCTTTTGGCCAGACGTTGGCATGCATTTAGAAAATCTAAATTAAATTAAATTAAGTTATAATTATTCATCTGATGATAATGGAACATTTACAGGATGCAAAGCACTGTGCTAGGCACCAGGAGAATGCAGAAAGGGCACATCCCCTTCCTTCAAGGAGTTTACAGCTTGCTCAGAAGCAGGTATGATATATATATGTGTCTATATCACATAATAGAGGGATTATAGATAAGTTACACAAGTGTGGCTGTCAGCCATGGTAGCTGATTTGGAATCCCATCCTGTAAGTTACAGTTGGAGACTCTAGAAAAAACACCCTTACTAAGCTTTGGTTTCCTCTTATGTAAATGATAATAGCTAACATTTATTGAGTGTCTGCTACGTGGCAGGGGTGTTCTATGCAGTTTATCATATTAACTAACTTAAAACTCAGAACAATTGCCGAGATAGATATTATCATCATTTCCATATGTATATCCCTGTCTTATAGATAAAAGCACTGATGCTTTAGAGAGGTTATATAACTTGTCCCGGGTCATAGTTAAGAAGTGGTGAAGATAGGATGCAAATCCAAGCTGGCTGGCCTCAAATTCAGCCAATCCAACCACTGTATGACACTACCCCTCAAATGGGAACACAGTAAAACTTACCATGCGTAGTGAGGATCAACTGATAATAACGCATAAAAAGCTGTTAGCACAGTGTCTGACACATAATAAATGTGTGATAAATGTAGAAGTAGCAGTAGAAGAGATTAGACACACATACAAACAACCAGAATCCCGGGCCAAAAATAAGTGCACACCTCCATTCTTTTTATGGGAAACCTCCTTCTTAGAGACCAACCATTATAACCATGGAGTTACAGTGGAGAGCTGTGTTGAGGGGAGAACTGCAACATTTCTGAATCAGCATACAAGTGATCTATAATATAAGGAGCAATCATTTTTATATATGTCCATTTCCAAATCTCATTCAAAGAAGGTTAAGGTATCTGAAGTACCCTTCTATTAAAATTCAGACTGTATTTGCTAGAACAATTTCCAATTGAGCAACGTAAAAATGCATCTGCTGCCATTTCTCTTCTTCCCTCCTTTAATGCCTACTCCCCAATTTCCTTTAGAAAGAAACAACAGCATGGAGTTTCTTTTCAAGGTCTTAAAATAAAAATCTCCAAAAAAGGGATGCTGCTTATAAAACCTTTCAGAGTTGTTTGAAAAAGAAAAAAAATGCATAAAGAGCCAAGTGCTTATATTCTGGCCAAGTTATGAGGCTCTGAGAACAAGAGCTTGAGGGGAAGACTGTTAACCCCATCCACGCCACCAGAATTAGCTCTTTCCCTTTTGGTTTGCAAGCACTGCCTGTAAAGCCCTCGCATGAGAGGCCAGCCTGCTAGGGAAATCCAGGAATCTGCAACAAAAACGATGACAGTCTGAAATACTCTCTGGTGCCAACCTCCAAATTCTCGTCTGTCACTTCAGACCCCCACTAGTTGACAGAGCAGCAGAATTTCAACTCCAGTAGACTTGAATGTGCCTCTGGGCAAAGAAGCAGAGCTAACGAGGAAAGGGATTTAAAGAGTTTTTCTTGGGTGTTTGTCAAACTTTTATTCCCTGTCTGTGTGCAGAGGGGATTCAACTTCAATTTTTCTGCAGCGGCTCTGGGTCCAGCCCCTTACTTAAAGGTAAGTTGTAATAAATTTACGGCATTATCTAATTGCATTTGTTAAGCTGATTTGCGTGATCTGATAAAGCTGTCAAATATTTTTGCCTAAATAATACAAAGCCATTTATTTACCAAAAAAAGTTTTGTGTGATTTACAGAAAAGATACTTAATAGAGAATTTTACCATTTGTATTCATGTTTTCTTGTTTCCTGCGAAATTAAATAGCAAGTACTAATAAATGATGGTGATTTTAGTGAAGACCAAGAATAGAAATGTGGAACTGTTGATCGCCTCAGTAGCATTCAGATCTTAGTGAAGCCTGAATCCTGAAATGTGTTTTGTAGAAGTACTTTATTACATATATGAAATAAACTATAAAGAAGGTAGTTTTAAAAAAAAATTTCAAATCAAATAATTTGTATGTTTTCCATGTTTAAATTATCTAAAGTTATTCAATCTCCTGAGCCTAACAGCAATGTAGAAACGGAACTTTTTGCTTTTCCAAAAGGTAGGAAAATTTCTCCTTTTATACTATATTCTTGTTTGATTATTTTTAAGTTATTGCGATTATTTTCCCTTTCTTGGTTCCCTTTTACAGCTTTATAACTAATTATTTTTTGCCTCCTACTATCATTTGTTAAGATGCTCACACATAGACCTAAAATTTCTCTAATTCTTGATAATGTCTTATTTACAAAAGCAAAAATGGGAGAGGAGAATTAAAGAGCTAAAGAGATTATGGTAACTCATATTATAATGTACTACCATTTCTGGCTCTCTTTTCTAAAATAAAGCAATAATGTAGGTTGTGTGTATTCATCCTTCCCAGGTATTAAAGGTCACTCTGCAAGAGAAAAAAAGAAAAGAAAAGAAAAAAAAAATGCTTTTAACTGCAGATCAATACTGTTGAAACAGTACACCAAGAGGTACTGCAGAAAGAGTATCTCTTTTGCACTGCCTTTAATCTGCAAAGAGGTTAAATATGTCACCTTGGCATTGTATCTGAGCTCTCCTCTGGCCCAGGGCCTAAGCACATTGAATAGAAATGTTCACTCAGTCCAAGTCAGCAGAAATCTTTTTTTTTTTAATTCTCCCCTTTCTCGTAGACACCAGCTTTTTTCAGTTCACAGCTTACTCAGTCAAACCTGATGGTTGTGACTATTGTTAACTATGATTTTTTTTTATTAAAAACACCCTCTTTGGAAAGATTTAAGTTAATATTTCTGTTCATTTAATAAGATCTAGCAAAGCAGAGCAGTTTATTTCATCTACTTATCGTCCAATCAACTAGTGCCACTTTCCACATTTTGGAGAAGAATATTCACATGTTATTTATGAACCTTGCCTTTTTCTTTCAGAGAATTTTTCACACAGCCATTGAGCAATTAGAGTGCTGGCATTTCCTTCCTAGGTCTTTTGAGATTTAATCCCCAATAGCTTCTCATGGCACAGATTCACATATCAACTAAGTAAAAATAATAGTGATGACAGAAATAAAATGAATAGTGATGTATCTGGACAACTTGAAAACATTATTTATTTCATTTCCTCTTGACTGTTCTTTTTACTCAGTTGACTTAAACACTGCTATTTTACTTAAGTTTGGCACCATATCCAGAACTGGTTGGGAACATTTTTCTACCAAGAAGGGCATAAACAACTTGTTAGAAGATCTGAAGTGCACGTAGTCCTCACTTATCCCTCTAGAATGATCTTCAGGGGAGAAGGAGACCCCCATAAATAAATCCAGTAGAACTTCCCAGTAGGCCTGGCTTCCTGAGAGATGTCCAACCAGGCCAGGGTCTGTTTCTTACGGGGCTCACAGGGCATCTTCTGCCAAAGGCTGAGTTAGCAATGATAGCATTACCTAGGGCTAGCCTGGCTTTTGTCTTAGTCATCAAAAGATGGATAGAACTTTGAAAAACAGAGTGCATGGTCTTGATGATTGTTCCAAAGGTGGGGAGGCAATCTAATAAAGTGAATAAGGCCATGACCTGTGGTTTATATCTGACCATATGGACCTTGTTTATATAAGACCGTGGTTTATATCCAAGCTTTACCACAAAATAGCTCTGTGACTTTGGGCAAACAACTTCATCTCTTTGTGCCTCAGTCTCTTCATTCATGGAAATGGGATTATAAAATCAGTAGCTACCTCAGAGATTTGTTGTAAGAATTAAGTGAAGAAAAGAGCCACGTCTGGTACATTAAAGCAATCAATCAATCAATCGTAGATAATATGAAAGTACTGGACTAACTATATGTCCCTATTGAAACTCCGTAGAACGGGAACTGACTCTAGATATTTTCTCAGGGTTTCTTCCTTGTACTTATACGTTTTGCTCTATAATAAAATATGAATGCCAGGTGTATGCCTCTGAGGCAGCACAGCAGAGTGAACAGAGCATGGGCTTCAGAGTCCAATGCATCTGGGCTAGAATCCTGACTCTGCTTCTTACAATCAGTGTAAGCTTTGGCAGTTACTTCCCACCTGCATGACTCAGTTTACTCATCTGTTTAGCAAAATGGGGATAATAATACACACAAATGAGGTCGTTGTAGGAATGAAATGTGATGTTTATTAAATGCCAAGTATAGCACCTGGCAGAGAAGTAAACACATAGGAAAGTTGACTGGTTGCTCATAAGGAATCTAGTATATCAGTGAGGCCTCTGTTACATACTTGCAATGATTTCTCTGGTAGTAACAATGGAGATCAAGAAGGAAATATTCTTTGAATTGCCTTTTTCATCCAAAGAAATGTAAAAGTAAATCGGACACTACTATTTTCCCCTGGTGGGGGGGCCTCAACACGAGGTATTTATTACTATGAGACTTCACTGCTGCATCAGTTAGTAGCTTCTTAATGGCCGAGTCAAAGGAAACCAAAGAAAGTGTTCTATGTCAGCTTGCCATTACACAGAGTGAGAAGAAATGCTGCTTTGCTGTCAATTCTGTTTTATTGGCCCACTTGGACAAGAGGGAAGGCCCCAACATTTCTTCTTTTTTATCTCTTCTAAAGGCAAGAATAGGGCTTTTGACTTGCTCCAGGGAATATTTTTTCCTCTCTAACTGAAATTCAAGTGAAAGAGTCTTTTTTTGTTTTTTTGTCTTTGTTTGGTGTTTTTGTAAACCTCTCCCCTATGTTGCATTGAAATGTCAGCTGCTTTTTCTGGCTGCATGTAGCAGGAGCAGGCTGTCGTCATAGCAATGAAAGGGTGTAGAGAGACTCCTGCTTCATGACCTGCTCTGGGAAATAACTCTTAGTCTGCTTTAAAATCCTTCTTTAGAAATGAAGTCTCCAGTCCTGGCTTGTTTCCTTCCTATTACACAACCAACTTATGTACACCCATTGCAGTAGCTAAATGTTTCCTTTAAAGATTTAGTGAATAGGTATTTTAAAAATCAACAAGAGAGCTGCTAAAACAGTGGCTAGTTTACTGTGGCATACAGGGGAAAAACAACTGGGAAGGCAAAGAAAGAGAAATAGAAATGGCCTCACGTGATACACATACTGCAGCAAACCCTGCAATAAATCCATTTTTCAAGTTCCCACTGCTTCCTCCCATCTTCACGATGTGCTATGGTGTAGTGGTTATAGAGGGGAATTCTGGGGCAGACTGCCTGGACTTGAATCCTGGCACTCATACCTTCTAGTTGTTTTAATCTAATCCATTCTGTGCCTCTGTCTTCTCATCTGTGAAATAGATATAATAACAGTCATAAAATTGTCATGGGAATTGAATGAGATTGAGCATGTAAGGCATTTATTACAGTATCTAACCCATGGTAAAGGTTGGCTGCTAAGCTCAGGAGCCTCAGTTTCCCCCACTTATGAAATGTGGATAACAGCTAATTCATAAGATCATTGTTTTTTTTTTTTTTGAGACAGAGTCTTGCTCTATTGCCCAGGCTAGAGTGCAGTGACATGACCTCAGCTCACTGCAACCTCCACCTCCTGAGTTCAAGTGATTCTTGTGCCTCAGCCTCCTGAGTAGCTGGGACTACAGGCATGTACTACCATGCCTGGCTGATTTTTGTTGTTTTAGTAGAGATGGGGTTTTGTCATGTTGGCCAGGCTGGTCTCAAACTCCAGGCCTCAAGTGATCTGCTTGCCTCAGGCTCCCAAGGTGCTGGGATTACAGGTGTGAGCCACCATGCCCAGATGATCATTGTATGATTAACTAAAATAATGAATGTACAGGCTCAATAAGTAGTAGTTATTACAATTCTTTTTCATGGTTTTGTTATTGAAACAGCAAGGTTCCAGTCTAGGTCCTGCTGCTCACTTCGTAGAAAGCCAATCACTGAGACAACAAGTATTGCCAATGAAGAAGGCTTTAATCAGGTGCTGCAGCTGAGGAGATGGGAGCACAGTCTCAAATCCATCTCACTAACTGACTAAAACTAGGGGTTTACATAGCAGGGAAAAAATGTAACAATGTGTAAGAAAATAAGAACTAGGTAGGGGTAAGGAAACAATCATGGTGAATAAGCGGTCAGGCATCTGCTGCAGTGATCTGGTGAGTTTCCATTCTTTTATACTTTTTTAGAAGCCTGAAGGTCCTGTCCTGAGGAAGGAACTTAGATAAAACAAATATAAGTTTCACACTTTAAGACCAGGAGGGTCAATTTCTATGTTTTTCAAAAAGATCTGTCTGTGGGACTATTGGGTAAGTTTCAGTTTGATCTAACTCTGACATGAATGGCCTTTTTGAACTTAGAATCTCCCAGTGAGTCAAATATAATGAATAGAGGCCTCAGAATTATCATTGCATAAATGTGAACCATTTGATTTCTACAGGGGGAAAAAAAAGAATTGTGACTTTTTACATTTATAAAGACTCATCTCATCTTGATTAACACCAGGGTAAAAAGTATTAAAACATCTTATCTTTCATTAACTTTTTATTACGTTACTGTTTCAGTTCCTCCAGTGTTTTCTAGGTCATGCAATTATGAAAATAAGTTAGCATTTTTATCTTACATCTCAAACAACTAATGTATTCAGTGTTCTATCCCATGCAAAATGCCAGAAATGCAGCAAGGAGCAAAACTAGAGAGGGGCTGAGCTCTTGTGGTGCTTACCATGTAGTTATGAAAATGGTCATTAATCAAACCATCACAATAATGAAAACTGCATAGGACCAAACATAAGGTGCCCCCAAATACAATGCCATCTTCATCTTTCTAGTGAGAACATCCTCAACCAAAGTGTTTGGCCAAACAGCATGTACAAATAGGTAATATATTGTAATGTACACTTGGGATATTTAATCTATGGTTCACATACATATTTAATATGTTATTTTAATTTAAATATTTTATACTTATGGCCGGGCGCGGTGGCTCACGCTTGTAATCCCAGCACTTTGGGAGGCCGAGGCGGGTGGATCACGAGGTCAGGAGATCGAGACCACGGTGAAACCCCGTCTCTACTAAAAATACAAAAAAAAAATTAGCCGGGCGTGGTGGCGGGCGCCTGTAGTCCCAGCTACTCGGAGAGGCTGAGGCAGGAGAATGGCGTGAACCCGGGAGGCGGAGCTTGCAGTGAGCCGAGACTGTGCCACTGCACTCCAGCCTGGGTGACAGAGCGAGACTCCGTCTCAAAAAAAAAAAAAAATATATATATATATATATATATATATTTTATACTTATTAACATGACTTTTTCCTTTCTCACATTTCATGAAACAATTTTGTTAAAACTCTTCATACGCATCTTTAACACCAATGTATATGTTCACTGGATCCACGCTGTAATTATCTAATACAGAGCACATCATCAATCCTTCTGCAAGTTGCTAAACATCTGCTGATGCTGCAAATTTAATCCCCAGGCATTAGTCCTCACTCGTGGTCATGTTCTCCACACTTTCATTACTTACTAGATTGTTTTTTCCAGTGCTTTTTAAAGGGCTTATTTAAAAACCACTTGAAACTGTAAGTGTGGCTCTAAAACTATGTGATTCCAACTTGCAATAATGAAGTCATACCTCAGGAATAATGACTAAACCTGCTTTAAATATCTTTATCTATTTTTTCATCCATTTTATCAAGGTGACCTTCCTAAGAATAAAAATAAGCATTGCTTGAGTTTTTTTTTTTTTTTTTTTTTTTTTTTGAGACAGAGTCTCATTCTGTAACCCAGGCTGGAGTGCAGTGGTGTGACCTTGGGTCCCTGCAACTTCTACCTCCTGGGCTGGAGCAATTCTTCTGCCTCAGCCTCCTGAGTGGCTAGGATTACAGGTGTGCACCACCACGCCTGGCTAATTTTTTGTATTTTTAGTAGAGACAGGGTTTAGCCATGTTGGCTAGGCTGGTCTTGAACTCCTGATCTCAGGTGATCACCCACCTCGGCCTCCCAGAGTGCTGGGATTACAGGCATGAGCCACTGTGCCCAGCGCTTGAGATGATTTCTAATTGTTTTTTTGAATAGTACTTTGCTGCTCAAAATGAAGAAACTTTGGAAGCACTTGAATATAAGTCAAATCCCTCTTTTTTACAGCAGGATTTGGTGGCGTGAGAAAAAACACATTTTATTTGAACACATGCCATATATAATGATACACTGAAATAAGTGTTATGAAGGCAAAACACCTTTGTTCCAAGAGAGTATATAAGGATCCTGACCTCCACTCAGGGTCAATAATGGCTTTCCTTGATCTGAAGTCTGAATAGAGGTTAACTCTGTGTGTGCGTGTGTGTGTGTGTGTGTGTGTGTGTGTGTGTGTGTGTTTGGTGGTGGTGGCTGGGAGGAGCGGGTGCTGGAGAGAGAATTCTGACAGCATGAACACTTGTGCAAAGACCCTGGAGCAAGAGGGATCGTGGCCTATTTGAGGAACTGAGAGGCAGCCAGCTCCCGAGAGCAAGGGCAGAGCAGTGGGAGATGTAAATCTCCATAATACTCCCTTCCCTGAGCACTAAATGTATGTGCCGTCTGCTTGATTCAGGTTTAATGTATACTTTTAACGTCTGGATGGATTTCTGGTTAGTCTCAAAGCCCCAACAGGCATGACCATGTCTATCCCTAGCTCAGACCCTTATGGTGATAGGTTCAATTAGGAAGGATGATGGGCAGTTGAAGGTCAGATGCCCAGAAAAGTCTTAAGTCATTGACTCTGAGTATATCATATACACTCACAGGGCTGGGACACCTTGATGTCAGATGGTGACTCAGCAGAGAACTCAAAATAGAAGAACGTCTTTTTCATCCTTCAGATGACTTTAGGGCCAAACCATAGAGCTCTCCCCAGAGACTCATTAATACTTTAAAAGCTCTAAAGCATCAGTGTTAACACTGGATCAGGTAACAGCACGTATATGTTAGCCAAAATATGACTAAGAGATTTGCTCTCTGATAACAAGGCCTTTGACTATTATGTAAAAACAAGGTGAACAGGAACGTTCTGAGTCTGATTATAAAGTATCTATAATAACTGTTTTGTTTACTACATTTCCCAGAAAGGAAATTTTTCCATAGTTGTAATAATTCCTAAAAATAGCAGTCTACAGGCTTCCTCTGATATAAACAAATTCAACAGAAGATACCTGGCCTTATTTGGATGCATGGATGTACATACTCCAGGAAATGATAGGCCAAGAGTAATAAGAAAAAGAAAGTAACAAGACAAACCTCTCCTTTTTCTAGTACACGTGGTATGTCTTTCTTAGTTCATTAAACTTTAGACAAAGTGATAAACAGATCAAGTTGTCATCATCCGCCTTGAAACCCAAAAAATATTGAAACAAGTTCCCTAGGCCCAGAAGGGAAGGAAGAGGACTTGTAAATTTTGCTGAGGCTGCCACAGAAGGAGCTAACCACTGGAGGGTTCAGATTGGAGGGTTCAGAAACCAGGGCAATGCTAGGCAACACAAGGAAAATTCAATTAGAAAGACTTGAAGCAATAACTACCAGCACTAAAATTTCCAGGGAGTCACTGATGTGGCCAATATGAAAGAGGAATCCTGTTCCTCCTTTCAGAGGTATGGATGACTGCGTTTACAGTCTGGTTCAGTGTTCAGACAGCTTATTAATGCTTAAGAGAAAAGGAAAGAGAAGGAAGATAGAAGAAGTACAGCAAGGCAAGAAGTGCCCAGGGGAGCAGGTATGCTAAGTTGATTTAAGTGGCATGGCAATATACAGAACTTCAAAAATAAAATTTATCTTTTAAAATTTTAATGTAAATTAATGTTCTAAAAAACTATAGGAACTGAAAATAAATCAAATACAAATATCTACTTCGACCTAATCTTACTGTAATTTAAGTTTCTAGGAAATATCATAGAAACTGAAGTGGAACCAATTACAGAAAAAGAATGCAAAATAAACCATAGTACCAAAAATAAAAACATATTCTGGTCGTTTGTGTAGGTTCCCTAATAAATCTAGACGGAGAATGATGTTTTTGTGTTTTAGTGTATGCCAAACTTTAGACACCCTCCTCTTTTCTAGGAGATACAAATTTCAGGAGCGATATTTAGCTATTAACACACATAGCTTTTCATCAGAGATGGGGGTAGCTGACACACACATGGCCCATTCTGCCCATACCTTTCAGGTCAATCTCTGAGGGCTTGGCTGGGCTGTTTCCAGCTAGCAGAAAGGATATTCAGGCCCCTTTTCCTTGCTTTTCCAGGGACAGAGCTTGTAGAGTGCTGAGAAATCCAATTACAACTTCCTTTCATGGTGAAATCCAATTACAACCTCTCCCATGGTGAAAGCCAATCTTTTTGATACAAAAGGAAACTAAACAAAAGGGCTTCAGGCAGGGGATATGCTTGTGCTCTGCCTTCTCACTTTGGCAATTATGCAGGAAGGTTGCAATGACCTTGGCTTGCCTTGCTTAGGAACAAAAGTCATAATCTTCTA